>NC_134028.1:3007692-3312884 GCF_964204645.1 Tubulanus polymorphus
CAGTACACACAACAGACCAAACCTCCAATAGCACGACGACCACCCGTACCTCCAGATTACTACGCAGCAACACAGATGGCTCAGCTCGTCGCAAGAAGGAAACAACTTCAGGATCGAGGACGATCTCATTCTCATGAGGGCGTCGTCGGCCGATTGAAAGATCATCATTTTCAGACGGAGGATGACACGGTCACTGTCACCGGTACGTGAATTCTCAAAAAGAAATATTCATAGTTTGAAAACTGCAATAGATATAGCAGCACATTTTAACTTGTCAGTGCATTTACTCCACAGTGCTGTGTATGAATCAATGAGGGACATTGCTAATACACTGCATCATGGTGTATCCATGTAGTTAATTATGCTCTGCCGTGAAGATACACTTAAGCACTCAAGCATGGGTCAGGATTTTCTAAAACTTTTAAAATTATCTCCAGCACTTTAGGGCAGGAATTGGTCAGCAATGAAAGGGTTAACTAGGATGAAATGAAATGAAAAAGGCGCAATACGAATTCATATTCATTTGTTTGAAAAAGCTGATTTAAAATTTTTTCTAGATGCTCATGGTCAAATATCTGCTGTGTGAAGATGAAATCCGACGTAGAAGAGGAATAAATATTGTCTCTGAGCTATAGTGGTTCCATCCACTCAAGAGAGAGTGAGAGAGAGAGGTCAGCTTCAGGTGTTGCATTGCTGTGTGCTGTCGATCTAAACACCCGTCCATCTTGTACACATGAACATTAACAAACGTCGTGGTTTGAATTTGTGCAAGTGAGATTAAAGTGCAGGAAGTGAGACAGAGAGAAAGATCTACGATTTGGCAAACAGTTGACAGAGGTTCTTTGTGGTCTTAAAGCAATTCTCACGTTAGAAATTCTACGAACACTTCTTAAATCGGGATTTGTTTTTTTTTTCTGTTTCTTGAAGAACACGTCATGTATAAAACTATACAAACATTCTGAACTGTCCACAAACAATTGTTTGATTTATTTCAGATAATGTAAATTAACATTTTATAAATTTTTACTCTTATGAATCAGTCCGTGAAGAACATTGTAATTATTGTTTTCTTTTTTGGATGGAATTCGAGATTTAGAATGTTTTTTTCCCCTAATCTTTTGTTTCAAAGCGTTAATCTTCTTTTGAGTTGTTAAAGCTATTTCAACTTTACATTAGTCTGTGTTAATTAGTAAAATTAATTTCCATATGTGCACTGACAATGTCTTGTCATATGTATTGTGAAGCCATGAAGCTTTATGTGGTTTACAGCTTAAAGTTATAAGGCGACATTCCACGTGTGTCATTTAGTTTTAGCTTGTGTAGCTATACCTAAAGTAAACTAATTGTAAATCGTCACCGATTTCGAACTAGATACTGTAGAATTTGACCACCCTGCACAGCAAGAAATGATCAAGTTACTGATGAAGTTGCACATACATTATGTGGCTCGCATAACGTGCTTATTGTATTATTTTCCTATGTAATTTATTTAATATCTGTAAACTGGTTTTTACTGTAAATGTGTAGATATGTGTTGTATTATAAATGAATATAAGTGCGCAATTTGTATATAGAAATTAAACTTGTAAAGTAATCTGTGGATAAAATAAACTGCAGTTTTATATGAACAAATATTTGACTTGCTGTTGTTGAATGATTCTTATGGTTTGAAGTTTTCTTAACTGATGAAATTGGCGAAACCCTGCAAAGGACCTATGGAACAAAAGCACAAAGAGCTATTAGTTAAAGGCTATGATTAGTTTCCTCAACCCCTACCCCAACGATCCAGGATATGGCGAAGAAAATCTCAAGGACAAAAACTATTTGGATGCTGGATTGACAATGATATAACTCCTGATCATCAACTCTGTGATTATATACTCCCGTCTACACCAGCGGGTAGTCTACGGTTTATCACAATATTGATTCTTATTTTTTAATGGTCAAATGTCGATTGTATAAATACTATAAATCTGTACTAATCAGAAGGTAGGAATCGTCGTAGATAAAACTTTCGAGGTAGAGCGATAGAACTTCTTGTGAGATTATCACTCGAAACACATGTTCAAAGTTCACCCCAGTTGAGACAGATCTTGTACCGGTACTGCAGTTACATGTATTGTGTCTCATTGTTTTGTAACATTGGAAATTGATCTTTGACTTCGTGGTAATAAATCATTTGTAGTACTCGTCATCAATGTGTTAATTGTCATTGGGGAGATATCGCATCTCTTCGTAGATACATTGATGAAAAAAGCTATTTCACCAGTCCCTTAGTCAGGAATTTCCAAACTAATTCCAAACGGCAACTTTTCCATGCAAAAGGCATTCACAAGACAAAACTAGTTGATACAAAGATTCATTATACATATATAAGATTTTCGAGATCAGAAAAAAAAAATCTACCGTACGTATTTTTGTTCGTATTTTACAAAAGAACAAACTCCTACAGTATCGAACCAGAGACCTCCAACGTATCAAAAAAAGAGTTTGAGACAAAAGACACACTGAAATCATTTTTCAATAATTAGAAGTTCAGGGATAAATAAACCTCTTGTGGATATTGAAAAAATAGATGGTTACGGCTTGAAAATGATGAATTGTTTTTTTATTGAATCACATGTTATATCGCTGTTTAAGTTGAGTTTTTAATTCAAACTGATATGAACTTGAAACTTGTCGATAACTTTATCTGTACTGAGGTCATCGATTGCATTGTTTTGCATTGTGGACACAATTTACTTTGAGGCCTCCTGATAAGACAACCATATTTGGGCTTTCCCATATTTGGTAGAAGGATTCCCCATATTTGGTAGTACCTAACCTTTATCAAATGGGACATAATGCCGGTAATGAAATAATGCCGCTGATCAAAGTCTCGCGGTGTCGGATGATTATGAAATTTATTTACAAACAAGAACTGCTTTTTCCGCCTCATCGAAGTTACCAATTAAATTTGCATATCTTTTGCCGTCAGTCGACAAGTTACTTCTAATACGAGGACTGTGCCGTGTGCCTCCTTACATCACCCAAATGTCGAAATGTTAGTCAATTTAGAATTGCGGGATTAGGCCCCTATAACGTTTTCTTTCTCTGTAGCCTAGATATGAGACATTGATTTCATACATTTGTCGTTTAAGTTTTGGGCCCAGCCTAATTCATTTAAAACGACCCATTTACTAATACTACTAGAGTAGCGAATATTTAAAATTAGGGATTCGAACCCACCTTTCTAGGCTCAACGCTTATCAAAATATTACTACGCGAAAAAGAACATTCTCAAACATTATTGAAAAAAACCGGATTATCATCGCATTATTAACGAAGACATTTGCTGAATATATTTAGATAGCATTTTATTTTGAATTTGTAACTAAAATTCCTACCAGTGTGCGAACTATGTTGTTCGCGCATAGATACCAAGGTTAAATCAAGGTGTTCTTAGGTCATTATTAATCGGATCGTGTTTCGCAGTTTTGACCATTTGTTTCTTCATGTTCTGGCTGAATTTGTCGTTGTTTCGGAGATTTTAGACACTAATAAAGACTGTGAAGATGAGTATGCTGTGTCGAGTGAATGATATATACTATAGCGACTATTCTGATACAACTGTCAGTTGAATATTTAGCGATATTTATTCTCTCTTCGGACTTCGTTGTGTGTGTGTGGGACCGGGACACCACTGCTGATATACCGGTTGGTGCCTAGCTAGTGCTGTGTGCCACAAACTTGTAACCTAGGCAGCTCGATCGCGTAAAAGCATCCAGTCTTATGTTAGTTAAAGCAGAACATAAAACAATACAACCATTACATAATAAATCTACCATGGAAGGTCTACTCAGTGTAAGTAAAAGTAGAGATCAATCACTGTTTCTGATTGGACTTTTGTTGACATCCTCGTTTAAGAAATTGAGCATTTGATTTATAAAATGCTTTTCTTTGAATTACAGTCGCCCCTTGTGAAGTCATTTTTAGCCGGTTCGTTCAGTGGTACATGTTCCACTGTTATATTTCAACCATTCGATCTTGTCAAAACGCGTCTTCAGTCACCAGTCGCTATTGGGTCAGTGTTCTATGATTCTCGATGACAAGATAAAATCCCACTATTTACAGATTAAAAGAATTTAAAAACAAGAATTTATTTATTAAATCTAAAATATTTAAAAGACACGACGTTTCGATCTCGCCCTAGAGATCATCGTCAGGTGTGTTTCTATTCTCGATGACGTTTGCGTTATAAACCTACAGTATTTTAATCTCACATATTTTCTATTGTAGTTCTGCACCAAACAGTATGATAGCGACGATATCTTGTGTCATTCGTAATGAAAGAATTGTCGGTCTTTGGAAAGGAATGTCACCAGTAAGTACGACTGAAAGGGGGATTTAGATCAAGTCGATTAAGCTGCTTTTAAAGTGAAGCTTATATTTCTTTATTCATTTCAGTCGATTTCAAGGACTATTCCAGGTGTTGGAATGTATTTTTCATCTCTTCACTGGCTCAAATCAACATTTGGGTAGGTTTCTTGTAATCGTAGGATTTTTCTGTCCGTAAATTTCGCTCGATTTTTCGTTTCCACTTCATTGAATTTCTTCTGTTCTTCTTGTATAAATAGGAGTTCAGAGCCGGGTCCTATGGAGTCAGTTGTCCTCGGCGCCCTAGCGCGATCATTGTCTGGAGTCCTCTTACTACCAATAACAGTGATTAAAACACGATTTGAAGTACGATTATTGACTCTATCAGATAAAAATAATGTTTACTGACTATTTTCAGAACTTGAAGTTGATGTTGTTATGATTTCAGAGTGGTCAGTATCAGTATAAGAACATAGTTCACGCCTTGGTTATGATTCATCGCACAGAAGGAGCTAAAGGTAAAATCAGTGGATATTCTGATGTCCCTTCAAAATCTGATACAACAAAAATTCAAATTTCCATACAGCGTTGATATGTTTGTTATAGGTTTATATAGTGGACTGGGAGCGACGTTGATGAGAGATGCTCCTTTCTCCGGTCTCTACCTCATGTTTTATACACAACTGAAGAAATCTGCATTTCAACGTAAGTAATTTCACACTCATTGCCCTCGTGCCCTCTGTGTGGTGGTGCTTGCTTTTCATAGAATAGCGATTACTTTGTGAGAGTCTAATTTTTTTTAACAAGACTCACAAACCACAAAGTATTGGCTGTTATGTGTATTAACACACTGCTAGCTGTGTTGTATACCAAGCTTCTCTAACAGAAGAGTTTTCTTTATTTTTCTAGACACTTCTCCCAGCTACCAAGTTAAATCTGATATCATACTAAGGGTGAGGTGTATACGGTAATTTTATTATTAAAGTATTTTTATTTCTATGTCAGGATGAGTTAGTGTTGCTGATGTGAGGAACGGTATTGCTGATGCCTTGTAATACTCTTGACTCTTTCATTTTTGGTTCTCGTATTTCCTGTTTTTAGACTAATTCAAACGCACTAAACGATGTGCGTAGTTCTTTCCTGAGGCATATCATCTGCTTGAGTAGTAGTTCCGTCTTGAGATGATAAAATGTGTGTAACATTCTTTTGACACATAAAAAAAATATATACCTCCAGTTTTAAGAATATAATGAGTAAACACTTAGATTTTACATTGTAAAAATGAGTCAAATATGTCGAGCAGAATTGTAAATGGTGATAGCTGACATATTTGTGGTCAAGACAAAAGATCTGATAGTGAAAAATTATCTTCATATTTCAAGTGCCTTAATATAGCAGTTTGTAACTTATGACATTTTGATTAAGGTTGATTATGTACCGGTTACGTCAAATCCCTATCGTGTTTATTAAGCTTTGAGTACAGTAAAACAGTGCAATTAATATTTTCTAGAAGGTCTGCATCATGGCATTTCCCTGTCCACTGTTTAAAATCAGGTTTAAGGCTTATATCTAATGTCTGTTTGCAATTTCATATTTTTGCAGGTGATTTGAAAGAACACCATAAACCTCTGGTGTATTTCATGTGCGGTGTAATGGCGGGATCGTTGGCTTCTGTTGTTACACAACCCGCTGATGTTATTAAAACACACATGCAACTCTACCCGGATAGATTCAGTTCAGTTTCCAGTGCCATCATGCATATTTACAAGGTTTGTCTGGTTTTTAAGAACCAGAAGCTAGACACATTGTTCATTAGTGCATACGTGTACATCTGTCAAAGTCTCTTCTATTCAATTACTTATCTTGCCTATTATCTGACCCTGTAGACATCTTGACCGATTTATCTATTTATTTAAACATTTTGACCTCGTTTTGTGTGTGCAAAGAGTAATCTAGGGATGTAACATTGAAATGATCAAGACCGATAGGAAAATAATCAGATTGTTGTCAATTTCAGACTGATGGTGTTGTTGGTTTTATGAGAGGCATTATTCCGCGCTGTTTGAGACGGACATTAATGGCTGCTATGGCGTGGACAGTATATGAACAGGTAATTAAGTAACAGTACAATTTACAAATTGATTCTCATCTGATGAAATTGCTCAAATGATGTTTGTTTCTTCAGATAATGAAAGGAGTTGGAATGAAGGCTTAGCGTTGTATGCATGCATGCATTTCGTTTCCATCCATCATAGTAGTAATGGACAATTGAACATGCATTTATCATATCAGTCACAAGTGAGAAATTAGAGCAATAACTTTCACAACTGAGATTTTCAATTGTCTGTGAACTGTGAAGTTTGTGGGAGCTGCATTGATGATGGATTTATGAAATATTGATCCATGACAAACTTCCTTCCATATCTCAAAATAAACAGCTAATTATAAGTAATTATACGAATGAAAAATGACGATTCACAAAATTGAGTAGACCTTACATGAGGAAGTGGTAATTGTTACGGGGTTGATTTTGTTACAATTATTGCTTGAAATTGTTAATGAATTTAAATGGGTTATGTAATCAGTTATATATATATTTCGCTTTTTTCAAGAATTCTGTCTTAATGAGTTATACCTACCTGTCACTAATCGGCATCTGGCAGTTATAGTGGTTTCATTGTTTTGATATGAAAATGTAACTTGACTTGTTGCATATGATAATGAAAGTACATAGGTACTTAGTTTGTTTTCACTTCTTGAACTATATCTTTGTTAATGAGTTATTTGATGCCGAACCAGTTTTGTTTCTGTGGGGTTACATTAGTTGTGGATTTCTGGTTCTGGATAACTGGAACAAATGATTTTAATACTTGCATACATTACAAAGATGTAGCGCTTTTTGTTAACTATGATTAGCTAAGCGTACTGGTAGATGTAAATATTTTATGAGAGAACATGCCCTGGTATTTATTTTGATAATAAAAAAGAGTATTCAATCATTTAATACGTAGTCTTTGTAAGTTTCACGATTTTATATCCCTTCATGCTGGGTTTGAAGCAATTTCATGACTTGCAGTTACAATATCTCATGCAGACTCAATTCTATGAAAATGCGCTTTCCTAAGCCTTACTATACTACGATGTCCATGTAGTAGTGTCCAACTTAGTACATCAAACAGGAATTGACATTGACCAATCTAGCGTCCTATTATTTATAGGGCTAGTTGAAGATACCTTGCAGTATTAGGCATAAGACCATAATTTGGCCAGTAGGCGTCTCCAGGTGATATATACAAATATACAGGTACCGGTAAGCCGCAGTAAAAATAAGAGGATTTCCTAGAACTTGAGCTGTACCTAACATGCTTTCCTGCAATTCTTGGCAGATTATGTGGGGCAAAACCACTTTAACATGTAGCGAGGATCCCTTGGAAAACATGCCTAAATATAAACGCGAACTCGACTATTTTCTAACAAAATCAACAATTTATTGTCACACATTCTAATAATTCCTTGCGTTGCTAGCTTCAAATACATTCATTGAAGATGCAGCTTAAGGCTCTATGTATCTTTGTACAATGGTCATTAAAACTCTACAAAAATTCTAGCATTATCTTTATTGAAATTCGTAATCGTGTTTGGCAGACCAATCTATCGGTGGTTCTGGCTGATCTTTAGCATTTCGTCCCATACCGACTCTACCGTGTCTTCTTTCCCAGACTAATCGATGTTTCTCTTTCATATATGACTGAGTAACAGACGCGTTGGCACCCATATCTCCATCTACAAAAAATATCACATTTGCAGGATGAAAAGTACTTATCTCTCGAAACTGGTACAATACCCGGTAAATAAAACTTGTGTAAGTCAGAAAAGTTTACACTGGCAAAATATGTCCGACTTTTAAGACGGATTGAGCGGGACATTTACTGAAAAAGATTCAAGTTGAAATTGAACATGCACCTCATGACAGTGAAGAGAGAAGTCATCTTCGTTGATCTCATTCACTAAAGGTAAATCAGTTAAGGTAATCAAACTTTTCCTCACGGGTCCAAGTTATTTTTCGCTTCAAATGCAGCCAACTAAGGGAATATTATTTCTTTTATTCTCAATTCTGGGGGATAAAATATTTGTCCGCTTTAGGCCTTACTTTGTATGCGGTTTGGATAAGATCGATAGAAAAATGAAACTTCTGCACCCAAAAATTCTTTCAAATAACGCGATCTGATTTACGCAAGTTTTACTGTAGCTTGCTAAGCTTACGAGCGAATACTTACATTTGATGAAATAATTCGTGGCAGCTTGTTCGTAATCTTCAATGATTTTCTTGCATCTGTTTTTTCGATCTATATCGCCTTCCCAGGTATAGCATTCGACCTTTCTTTGTCTGAGGATATCAACTATCTTCATATCAACCAACCTGCAAATGTAGAAACCATTTCCGTATTCGTTGGAAAAATATGAACGATAAGAACATGAAATTTATTGAAAATCCACTTTCAACTTACTTATCTCTCTTGTATTGTAAGTTAGCCTCAGTGAAACAGACTATATCTCCAACCTCACATTCATCTATATCCTTCACTCTCGGGAACTTTTCATGGTAATACGGATATGGATTCTTGCTTTGCATGGGAACAACAATTTTTTCTGAAAGTGACAGTGAGGAATGAAACATTAAGACCCTAACTATCCATTTTTTGGGTTGGTGACGGTGTTTTCTTTGCTGCTTATATTACACAGTGCAGTTGTAATGCTCAGTTGGAAGATTGGTTTGGAAACAATTGCATATAATCATCTGTATTTCGATTAATTGAATTGTATTGACGACCCTGGCTTCAGTTCAGCAAGGAAAATGACCTCTTCTTCCTCGACTGACTCTCAAACAACAGATTCATTCACGATTACAAACCTCGCACGAAGGTAACTGGGGCATCAATTACACCCCAAACGACATCAAAAAACTTCTCTAAAGTTCGCTTCTGTTCTGGTCCATCAGCCCCCATAATTTCCGATATTCTTTATAATTTTTACAGGAAAAAAGATTTTTTCAGCCAACACGGAAGTGACCCGAAATCCAGAGTGGGGAATGTTGAACGCACAAATCCGTAGTGAGTTCGAATCCCATCCACGAGTTGATTTCTTTTTCAGAAAATTAACAAACTTTAGCGATGGGGTTAGTTGCAAAATATGCAATTGATGTGATATTAAAATAATTCTTTTGTAGTATCAATCAATAATCCCGTACCCTGTGAAATCAGCCCTGCACCTTCGCTTGCCAGGAGCCCGTTATCGCTCCCTAGCGTAGTGGGTTCGAATCCTGCTTGACGGGTGAAGATGTAATCAGTCATGCATGGCGGATTGGCGACCACTGGTGGATTTGATAGAAGTAACTGACAATATGATTTTTCCAACGTTGCAGGGAGTAATATTTGAATTTTGAAAATATAATATTTCTCTCGCCTTCTTTCCTTGCCTGTTCTGTTAAGGCTCAATAAAGTCATTTGAATTTGAATTTGACCTGACGAATACTTCCGGGTTTTAGAAAAGGGCACCCAAAAATTTCGATATTTCTACGTCAACGACTTGAAAACAACCGGCATATCTATTACTTATTACTAATCACCTTTGATACTAATCATCGAAGTGGAGTGGCTGTGAAGACGACGGAATTAAAAGAATTTGAAGTAAGTTTGAATCCGAATCATCATCATATGGCACGAAAAATGGAATTGGAAGAAATGAATAAATTGCACTACACACTCACCTTAGCTAATATTTGACTCTGCCAGATGGATGCCAACCAAATAAAACGTAATTACTCTCCTTTTTTTCCATAGGAAGATCCGCAGTATGAAGCTATTTGCGTTAACAATAGTTCATAAATCAACTAGCAAAGCTAAACTATTGAAAGCTAGTAATGATTTGTCTTCATTCGGGTATTTTCAAAGATCGAGGTAAGTATTTGCACGCTGCTGCTGGCAACAATCGATGTAGATCTAAATATTTTGCTGAGGATACTTAGGCGATCCACGTTTGATTTCATTTCAGCGTGAAAGAATTCATGGACTTCACTTGTAAGATTGTTGTTGAACGAACTGCTTCGTGTTCACGATCTTCAGTTAAAGAACAGGAATATATGTTTCATGTTTTTGTCCGAGCGGACGGATTATCCGGCGTTCTTATCAGCGACAGCGAATATCCACCGAGAGTCAGTTTTACTCTTCTGAGTAAGGTAAGAAGACTGTTTCAAATATATGGCAGATATTCCTTAGAATTTATTTAGATAGTGAAAATAATATGAAGTGGACATTTTGATGGACCCATCCAGATACTAGTCTGAGCCATTCTGATTTAGATATTTCAGCTGCTTTTTCGACCGCAAAATTAGGATTTAGGTGGTTTTTACCAGTCTAAGACCATCTCAATATAGCCAATTTAACAACTTTCAGTCTTAAGTTCAGTCTTAAGTTTTTGAAAATACTATAAATAAAAATATGAAAATACTATAATATATATAGGACTTAAGTCTAAACTATGGAACTGGCCCTAGAGGGTTAAGATAAGGGTAGGATAAGGGTACGGTTGGCGTCTGGCCCGGTTTGCTCTAATGGTCAGAGCGCTGTGCTAGCACTGCAGTGCTTGCTGGTTGGAACCCTAATTTTCGTGCTTATTTCTTCAAATTATTACAATATATGCGCATTAGAGATGTCTATCAGAATAAGATCCGACTGCTATCCAGATAGGCGTCAGATAGGTGTGTCTCTAGAATAGCCACACTGAAATATTGATTCGTATCTAGAGATAGATCTATCAAAATTGATGTATGAAATGATGTATTTAGTCTCCTGTAATCAAGATTGTATTGAATTAAATGTTTATCGTCAAACAGAGGAAAATTAATATCTTTGTATCGTTCAGGTTCTGGATGAATTCACCGCCAAGTATCCAGCTTCTACATGGAATAGTTTAGTTGAAAAGTAAGTTGTTGTCTTTGCTTTATTTAGGCTACTAGAAAATCATGCACTGCAAGTCAACTGAAATTATTAGTTTCTCATAGTAGACTCATTTTAAATAGAGTCCTTTCAAGGCTGAATTATCATCTAACACAATTGCAAATCTTAGAAGGTGAAAATGTGAATTAAATTCCATTATCTAATTCAAATCTTATTGGCTTACTCAATTACTAAAAATCACTGGTCCAAAATGATTCAAGTCAGATTATACTTTCATTTACATGTAGGCCTATGTGTGAGAAAGTAGGATGTGACCTGAACTCTTTCTGTTAAAATTTGTAGACCAAAGTCAGGCTGATTAAATAGTAGACATATTTCTAGGTTTTGATATTCATGCGTTATTTAATTTGTTTTCAGTCAAGTAGAATTTAAACCATGTGATGAATACTTGGCGCGCTACCAGAATCCAAAAGAAGCTGATGCTATGATGAAGTTGCAGACTGACTTAGACGAAACTAAAATCATTCTCGTGAGTAATTCTTAAGAGAAAAATAAAACTGTGCACATAGTTGAATTAGAAAATGTTTAATGGAAATATTGTTTGTTTTTCAGCACGACTGTCTTGAAGGTGTTCTACAACGCGGTGAAAACTTAGATAATTTAATCGAAAAGTCGGAAGGTTTGAGTATGCAGTCGAAGACATTCTATAAAACGGTCAGTAATATCAATTTTCTTCATAAAACAATAAGAATAGTTAAGGCAAAATGAGTAAGATTCATAATCTGTACGATTTCACAATTTTTCCGCAGGCCAAGAAGACAAACCAGTGCTGTGTCATATTGTGATGGAGCTATCTATCAATTCGTTGTGATTATGAACTGTGTGAATCTGTACAAGGACGCTTCGATAAAAAACAATAAGATGGTAGTTGTAACTGTTGAAGTCAGTGACGGATTAACGTGCGGTCTATCGTAACTGTAAAAATGTAATATCGTGTGAACCTCATAATGTAGACCATTGTATACGTTTAGTTTCAAATAGATTCATACTAGGAACGCCTGCCTTCACAGTGACACAAACCCAGAGTATAAATGCTCATGTATTGTCTTAGTGTATCTTATACGTTGCTGCACGTATTGTTGTAAATTTGTATTCATTCTGATTCTGTAAGATTTGAATCAAGGCTAAGAAAGAATATGTTTTTATTAGATTACGGTGCGATGATCTGGTAGTCGAATGAAACAGCTGCCGCGGTTGTTTGTATTCAATACATGTTGTACATGTAATAATCAATACTGTGCTTGTTGGGCATTTATTGAAACGGATCCGTTAAGCTGCTGTAAATTGACATTATCTCATCGGTATTAAGGATTAACTTGTTGCGAATTGTTTAAATGTGTACGAAGTTTCTCCATGAGTTATGTAATATTTCTTGTAGTCAGTCAATCATAAATACCTCTCATCTTCCTTTTATTTCACAAATTCCTTGGAAATATTTTCATAGAATTTTCTTAATACACATGTACAGGGGTAAATTGTCTTCTAAAAAAAGACTATTATTGGTGGAAGTTGTTAAATCCAGAAACCTCATTTCTAAAGTTAGACTACTCGTAGAAGTGTAGTTTTTAGAACCAAGGTTTGAGCTGCTTTTTGTTGTACCTTGAAATATCTGAGTGAGACTCACGAAAGTGGCTAGGAAGACCAGCGAGCATAATTATGATTACAGTAGATGCTATGTAAATGGAATTGTTAAATTTATGTAATTGACTTAATTGTGGAAGTGGGACACTGTCTTCATAGCTGTATTGTTGATTCTTGCCTGTTATACATTTTTCATGACTCCTTTTCTAGAGTATGGTTTGTGAATGGCATCAACTGATGTTGATGTAATAGTTTATTTTTAGGCACTCTTTTATGAACTATGACTGGTGAATTAGTCGTCTCTACAAGTCATGCGAGAAATTTAATACACATACATCATCATTATAAATAGCTTTGCGTTCATTTTGTAATATAAATACGTTATTGATTGGGATATTCTAACCAATCCATTAAATTACAGTATCAGTTTTATTTGGCCAGACCGAGACATAGTTGATATAATTGTGATCACATACCCTTGAGAAGTACGTACAGGTATATGTATATTATGTACAATGTATGATGCTTATTGCATGTGTTAGGGCTTTTGGTTGATTTTCAATACTTTTAAAAAGTGATATAAGATCATAATATATTTTATGTAAATGCCATGTATAGAGTATATATTATAATACAATGTATGTATGAATGAATGTATGTATAATAAAACCGTCGCGAAAATATTTTGTGTTTGTTCACTTGAATCAATGATTGTATTTACATGGATTGAGGAAATTCTTCATATTGTATGTACTTCCAAAAATGGCATAAATAGCTGACCAATTTAAAGCGATAAGCCGTTGGCGTCATAAAAATGTGCATGTGTGGGATTCGAACCCTCAACGTATATCTCTGCGCATGCTCCGGTAGCTGACGTTGAACCTCATCTGTGTCGCTCTCTTTTTCAGATCAGCCATCATGGTGAGTTGACGTGTGAAAATTCTCTTGCTTACTTGATAAAATCTGTCGCCATCCGTGGCTTAATAGATAAATTTGATACAAAAACGTTATTGAACACCATAAGTTGAGATAATGAATTGTTAATTGATATTTTTGAATTGAAATATCGGCTATATGGGAAGGTAAATGTTTGAAGCGCCGGCTGATTCCATTGCAAAGGTGGCTCGCCCTTTCCTTATGTTAAACCACCTATATTGCAGTGCTAAACTGATGCAATGAGAGCTGCATTACATAGCATTATTTAAAAGATTTTCCATTTATTTTAACCTTTTCAGTCGCACAGAAAATTTTCTGCTCCGAGGCATGGCTCTTTGGCCTTCCTCCCGAAGAAACGTAGTAGACGTCACCGCGGTAAATGCAAGTCTTTCCCGAAGGACAACAAAACCCAACCATGCCACTTGACAGCGTTCCTCGGCTACAAGGCCGGTATGACTCATGTCGTACGTGAAGCCGACCGACCGGGTTCCAAGTTGAACAAGAAGGAAATCGTTGAAGCTGTCACGATCGTCGAGACTCCACCGATGATCGCTGTCGGTGTTGTAGGTTACATCGAAACACCGAAAGGCCTCCGTACGTTCAAGACCGTGTTCGCTGAGCATTTGAGCGAAGAATGTCGAAGAAGATTCTACAAGAACTGGTGAGAATTAATATAATCAGCTTTTTAACTTCACTTTCAGGGATGTATCAATAAAAAAGTCCAGTAGTGGGGTTTATGGGATGATCAACTGTGGAACCACAGGATAATTTATTTTTAAATCCAGGATATAATAGGCCCCTTACATTAGATCGATACCCTGAAAAGATGACCGACTTGGTTTAGAAATTTGATGATCTCTGACCTTTCGGTGCCGATGGATGAATTTGCAATGTGATGAAAACGCATTTTGTTGCTAAATGCGCTGGCAACCTGAACAACACTGTTGATATCACATGCTGCCTTCCTTCTGAAGCAATTCTCCAACTGTTAATGAATCTTATAAATCTATGTTTTCACCTGGTTTTTATCTCGTATACGAATATAATAACACATTACTCACGTGTAGGCCCCGCTCTGAGTTGATCTCTGAAGGGCTTTGCATACTGCCCCTCTGGTGCCTCCGTTGCATTATCGGGCATGTGTTACTATGGCTGCAGTTCTCCGCTCGTGTCTCGTACGCGATGAGGGCTCTAGCTTTTACTCTCCTCGTCATTTGTAAAGGTACCGATGCAAGAAGAAGGCTTTCACCAACTACGCCAAGAAATGGCAGGACAAGGTCGGCAAGAAAGACATCGCTCGTGACTTCGCCAAGATGAAGAAATACTGCAAGGTTATTCGAGTTATTGCCCACAGTCAGGTAAGAGACATTGTAATGAACGCAGGTTCAATTGGTGTCTGCCAATTCTGAAATTCACTTTTCCTAACACATTCGATGGAAACCCGTCCGATAGCAGGGAAGACATTTGGAATAACGAATGTATTCTGATATTCTTACAGATGAAGTTGCTGAAGAAACGTCAGAAGAAAGCTCACATCATGGAGATCCAAGTAAACGGCGGAACCATACCGAAGAAAGTTGACTTCGCTCGTCGTTTGATGGAGAAGAGTATCCCGGTTAACCAGGTATTCAGCCCTGATGAGATGATCGATGTTATCGGTGTAACCAAGGGTAAAGGTTACAAGGGTAAGTGTGATCTTCGCTGCGTTAGAAATTCTCTTCATAACGTAATTATTAAATGATGAAAACGCATTCGTTGCCAAATGCGCAGGCAACCAGACATCAGTATGATGATACTACATGCTGCCTTCCTTCTGATGACAATTTTTGTAAAACTGTAGTCTTGCTTAGTAAACTGTTCAAGTAGCTGAATTTTCCACAATTCCTTGTCTTTTTATTTGGTCAAGTCAAGTGTTTACTGCACTCGACTTCAGAATCAATTTGGTTGGAAGAAGTTTTTGATGCTGAGTATTTCTTTTTATTTCTTTAGGTGTTACATCCAGGTGGCACACCAAGAAACTTCCGCGTAAGACGCATAAGGGTTTGAGAAAGGTCGCGTGTATCGGTGCTTGGCATCCGAGTCGAGTGCAGTTCTCTGTCGCTCGCGCCGGTCAGAAAGGTTATCATCACCGTACCGAAATCAACAAGAAGATCTACCGCATCGGCGCCGGAATTCACACTAAGGGCGGCAAAGTCATTAAGAATAACGCGTCGACTGAGTACGATATTACTGAGAAGACGATCACGCCCCTCGGTGGTTTCCCTCACTACGGTGAAGTCAACAATGATTATTTAATGATCCGAGGTGCTCTCGTCGGACCCAAGAAGAGAGTGTTGACTCTTCGAAAGGTGAGTCTTGGACACCGTCTTGACAATAATACAGAAAATCCCTCCTAAAAATTGAATAGATTATTGACGTGCAAATGATGAACAAAAATAATAAGCATAGTTCAGCTGAAATTCTATGTTGATGCTAAAAGCTATCTGAGCACTCAATTTATCTGTGATGATGTCTTTATTTCGATGGTTGATGATTTTAACTGATGAATTGGTATTGTTATTATTTGCAGTCTCTGTTGGTGCACACCAAGCGTGTTGCGTTGGAGAAGATCAAGTTAAAGTTCATCGATACCTCTTCCAAGTTCGGTCACGGACGTTTCCAGACCAGAGAAGAGAAGATCGCCTTCATGGTAATTATTATTTCTTAATGATTGCGTCAGTAAACCGAGGAGAATCTATCGAGAAATTTAATGATGTGCATACATGATGATTGATTAGTCTTGCAGAATTTAAATAATCGTGTTGACGGATATCGCCCCTATCTGATATGTACTTCATTGTTCTATATTTTATATCGATATTAATCTTAACCTTCTCGAAATATCAGCACATATGGCTTTTTAAATGTCTTCAATTTGAGTTAATCATATTTTAAGAATAGCTTTCAGTAATTTCTGAAAATGTCATTCTTAGTACAGGACAAATATAGTAGAAACTGCTTCATTTGGACCTTTGATATTAGGTTTATGAGATATTTGTAATGTAAAACTTTCAACAATAATGACATTAATATTAATGAAGCAATTTAAAATATTCAAAGTGTGCTATATGATGATTGATTAGTCTTTCTGAAATATTTTCATGTAGAGACATATCGCCCCTATCTGATGCACCTATTTATTACTCAACTACATGTAGTCATTCTACTGCTCACTGCTATTTGATCTGTTAAATTAATTTCGTGTTTTTTTTTGTGTGTTTTTAGGGACCGATGAAGAAAGATGTCCTGAAGGAAGAAGCTGCATAGAGTTACTGTTTATTTCAGTCGTGTATTCTGGACTAGGATGAATAAAAAAAAACATGAAATAAATATATTGTATTCAGCTTTGTTTTATCTCTGGTTTTTGACCTCTTGCTGCCATCTATCGATTATTGAATTAACCAATTTCGGATTATTAACTGCTCCCGGAACAACGCCAGATCGCAATTATACTTGTTTGCTTATCATATTTTGGGTACTTTAGTGAAGTAATCTAGATCTCGCTTATCGATTCTGCATTTGAACAAACTAAAGGTCAATAAGAGGACACGGAAGTGGCGCGCTGTTAAAGATAGTGCTGCGTGGGATTCGAACCTATTACTGGACGAAGTGGGGCGTTGATATACGTAGATAAGAGGAAATCGCGTGCGCGCTTATAGCGTTGAGCAGTTAAGGCGTAAGAAGAGCAATTTTGCATATCATCATAATGAGAAAGCGCAGTGTCCATCGCAAACGCATCATTATCGGGTTTATAATTATTTTTCCTCTAACAAAAGGTTTTCCCATTCAAATCCGTCCATCATTCTGTCTCATCGGACTAGCACGTGAGCACAACAGATACTAGACTCGGGGTACTTGAGATTGGCGGCTTTGAGATCCCCAGCTCATTCACGAATTAGACGATTCAATCCGAAGTTGGAATACCGTTGCGGGTGTTCTAGGCGGTGTTATCTCCGTTTTAGCGCCGCGAACAAATATTCTCGAAAGCATGAAATAAGATACCTCTTAAATGATTACAACTTTTCGGTTTTCGAAAATTTTGCGTTTAAACAAACATCAAAACAATTAGATACAACTTGTAACCTGGAACCTCTCTCCCCTGCAGAACATTTACCCTGAATTTTCCCATCGTATATCATATTTAGTTATCACGCGGGTATCTGAAAACCGTTTGATCGCTTTGGGGCTTGGATTGTGGCCAATAGGCATGGTTGTTTTGTACGACACATGCCCCCGATTTTGCGATAGACATGTATTCAGACGGCAGTCTGCTGCGTAGTGCTTTTGGAATATATGCGAAATGATCGTCTCTCAACTACATACGAAATTCACTCCGTGTTGGATTAATACACGCGAACATGCTTTGTTTAAAATGGATTAACACGCGCTACATACACATAATTAACCACGCTGAATAATAAATCGGATATATACGATTTTAAGTAAGTAAAGCATAAGCGCGTTTACCATTAATCATATTTAAATCAACAAAATAACGCATTTTTTACAACAATAAAATAACGCGCATGCAAAGTATAGCAAAATTGTGAAGTGTTTTGGGTGTGCGCCGTTTTGATTTCGGCAGCGGGGATAAGTATATATACATATGAAATTTATAACGCGCGTAGAATTCTGTAATTTCGTGTTATTTTGGGGTTTCATTATGAGTGGATCCGATGTGATGACCCGACTTCTCGCTGTCTCCGAAATATTATTGATGTTGCAATGCAAATACACAAATACATATTTCTTTACACAAAATATTGGCTTGTTTCGGTCTTAAAATATCCGTAGGTTGCCTTACACTGCGATCTCTCTTTTCGATCTAATTGTCCGTCACATAATATATGTTCGAAAATATGGTGCAATGAATTTTTTTGAATTATTTTCAATGGTCTATGGTCCAATTTACATCCGCCAAAAACATATGATATATATAGTACTCTGAAAATGAATATCATCAAATCATCATGAATTCTCGAAATGAAGAAGATTCCAGAATTAACTCGTAGACATTTTAGCTCATATTGAGACTTTCGGTGAGCGCGCAAATGCGAATTAAAAATTGCGAAATCGGAAAGTTGAATTTGTCCTCTGGAAATTATTGTTTCGAATGAGACTGCATTGTATGGTATTTCGTACATAACCCCGGCGTATATGATTACATACACGGGGAACATTCTATTTGCAAATAGCCTAAATGTATGTACGTAGACTAATTACAAAGCTCGTTCCTTCACAGTTTGGAGAGAGATTATATGGAAATGAAAATCATTTTAGCGCTCTTGGTAACCTAGTTGTTGATATAGATGCCGGATGCTGAGAGATATGGAAATTGGGACAGCGCTATTCTTCGAGAATATGCTATGCACATTGCAATAATAAACACAAACCACATTTTATTGGTCAACTCTTCGTAAACATACACGCCGAGTTCAATAACAGAAACGTTTTATGGCAGCGCTCGAGGCTCGACTCAGCCGTGGGAAATAAACAGTTATTAAAACCCCCTGAAATATTGCGTGATCAAACTCCCCTTCCCGTGACCATTGCCTGATCCAAGTATCACGAAGGAATCCATTTCCATTTGGTTCAAATTCAATTTACATTTTGAAATGCCGGTTACGAAACATGCGTATCCTTTAGGTGTATGGAAGGAAATCAAGGAACTTCACATTATTTGAATGTCGGAAAAATGAGTTTAGGAATTTTATCATAAAGAACATAATCATGCGGGTGGTTGATGCGTTGGAATGAGAAATTATAACTGACAGAATTCAGATTGAATCGAAAACTTGAATTTATTTGCGTCATTGGAGAAGAAGATGGCTCTTTAAAAAATAGGCCACACCTTGAGAGCAGATTATCCACGTACCCGGAGCCGTGCTTGAGAGAGAGATGCCTTCCGTCATATCCCTGTTGATTGCAATGTCATCACCGCGCATTTTACTGGCCCTTCACTTACCCCAATGCTACGATACACAAGCATCCACACTCATAATCAATTTCATAACCGACATCTAAATCTCTTAGAAATGTATGCGATGAATTTTTGAAACCATTTTGCGAATCCATTTCGCACACATTTTTATGAGTGAAATTGATTATGATAATCTGCCTTAGGGACAAGAGAACATTACAAACAGCGGTAACTTTAGAATTCTCGGCACGACTAACAACAATCATCCCGACCACCTCTAGCGAAACTCTACTTTTTCATTATCAAAATTATTTATTTCTCCCGGCGTGTACACATAATATACAGAGGCGGCGGATCTAGGGTCTGATTTAGGGAGGGGCGAAACCCTAATATAGGCCATATATATTATATAATTTAAAAGGCACCCTGAAAAAAGCTCGTCGCAACTCATTTCTTGGTAATACAGTCAAACCCGCTTAATCTAGATTTTGATCTAATCCGGACAATATTTGCAGTCCATTTGTTCATTGATATACAAGAAAATTACCTTTAATCCGGATTTCCAGTAAACGGGATGGATTTTGTTGGTCCCAAATGATCCGAATTAAGTGAATTCTGTTGCACATTTTCCCGTAAAATTTCAGGGCAACTTGACATGTTTAGGAGGTGCGCACCCTTGGTTTCACCCCTGATATATGTCATAAGATACATTTCAACTGTGAATTTCGCCATTACTTTTATCTACCGAATGCGCTAGATCTATTTTTTCCAATGTTTTGCTCAATATTCGAAGTAATAAAACTGTCGCAGTTCTGTAATATATACATGTTTCAAAACTGCAAATAAAGTTCTGAATGAAAGTTTCTTATTTTGTTATCCGTGATGAGGGCTCTCTGCCGATCAGCAGATTTGGACGTTATCAGCCCAAGTAATATTATCGAGAACGTGAAAAGTACATGAACTTTCTTTGTCTTGTCAGAGTAGCTTGAGTAGCATGCATAGTCTTGTAATACCAAGGTTTTTTGATACCAAATCATTTAAGATTGTCGCTGAAAGCTATTTGATAGTGATGCTACGGGCGAACCCATTACTATTCTGGATATTTCATTTGTCCGTTTTAATTACCCCTGTTTAAATAGGCTTGAATGGGCTTGATTGCGAGTTACAATCTGTTTCCGATTTCGAGATAAAATGTGTCTACCCCATCGCGAGTTGTAATATGAAATTCACGACGTGCAGATCTACGGATCGTGTCTTGTGGCATTCATTATGCGTATAGTAACTCGGCCAATTTTTCATAAGAAAATACGCGAATTTGAGAAATAAATATTCGAGATTTTTACTTGTTGGTCGTTTTTAAATCAGAAATAAAATAAAACATCAGAAAGAAACGTCAATCTCGCTGGTTTTTACTAATTAATTGGCTTTATGATTATCTAAAAATCACCTAAATTATCTACTAAGGCAACAATGCCGCAAAGTTGCCAATTTATCTTAAGAACATTGCCACTAAAGCGCATAAACGTTTGTTATCTGAATGGCCCGATGTTTCGACCGGGCGGGTACACCTCAGAAGCTTCGACGCGTTCGGCAGGAAAATGGAAATATATTTCATTACGACACGTAGTGTATTATAATGTAAATTGAATGGTACACTTGAATTCCTTTTTCAGATAAAACACAATACGATAATTTTTCTTTTGTCCGGTTTGACAGTTCATTTCGATGCATCGAGCTTGCGCCGTACACGGAACTGGTTTCTGCACGGAGGCGTGGCTTAGCGTTTTTCGCTTTACTGAGTCACGCCGTTTGCTAATATTATGCCGACTAGTGTAAAAGCAATACAACATATATGCGATAAACAACGAAATAATCGATTTGGTTCGTAGAAAAAACATCCTACATCGAATTTGTAACCATCGACCGATTATCAATCGGAATTTACAAACGACGTTCCCGTATTTAATCAGTTGGTTATTTTCATTGCATCCAATCTAATGGTTATTCGAAGAACGGTAATTTTGCCAAGTCAAGTTTTGATTATCTTTCTTAGATTGAACATTTCTGCAATTACCAACACCCTGTCCGCATCCGCAAAATCCGGTACCTGGCACGCGAGTGCCTATTGTTTCAAGGTTATGTGGTTATCACATTTTGACCTACTTATTTAGATGAAATCGCCGTTTTTTCGCAGTTGAAGTGTTATCAGGTAATGCCGTTGCGATTAACCAGGATTTTGTTAATCTGGAAGAAATCCCACAATTAAAGAAACGAAAATGAAACTCGATTACTTGGTTTTCTTACTAAGAAGACAAACTGCGCTGCGGTCTACGTCTATATGGCCTTTTTTGGCCCATCCCCATCGCATTCGCATGCAATTGCAATATGTTAGTTCAATCACGCACACATTTTGCGAATAGGGTTTTTGTATGTATAATCCATATATTTGAATATTTCATAATTGCGTATACTTTTAGATTGCCAGAATTCGTAGATATGGATGCAGTGGTAGAGACAATCCGCTGATTAAAATGGGCAATCTCGACTGCTGTAGGGAATTACTACTATTATATTTTCATAATTTGCGTAATGAAATATCCTGACGATGGCTGGCAGACAGGATCTACACGCTTTGGATCGGATACATATCGATGCTACCAATTTTGCTCAAGCGCAAAGTAACGTTTTAACCGGATATGATCCGACATCCACCCTTTTGGGGGTTGGCGCGATTCCCGGAACTACCGTTTTGGGGACATCGTTCGGTTATCAAGACAGAATTCTTTCCACGCCGATAAACCTTTCCCAAACAGGTAGGTCTGAAACCTAGTTTTAAATCATTGATTTATCTTTTATTTTTTATATCGAATATCATCAGTATCGTGCATTTAGAAATTCATTTATAAAACAAGAAAATATGCCTACACAAGGATTTCTCATAATTGTTTTTGATGAAATATGATAGATATTCATCACTGTATATGCTTCTGAAAAATATGTTTTATGATAGATATTTTTTGATCGGGCTTATTTTTTAATATACATCTAGTCTATTGCGACAAAGAAAACTGGTTAAATAGCCAAGGCCCTTAGGTCTATATTTCAAACCTAGAAACATGCACAATATCAGCCTGGAGGAAACTTCTAGATTGGTATTGAATAAATATATGCGAAGTTATCCACTTTCTTAATTTCATGCTATGCATAGTACAATTATGTGATAATTGAATACCTATTATTCTTGATTCCGCAAGTCATTCAATATTATTATGAAGCCAAACTATTATTCTCTAGACATGGTCTTCTGACAAAGGCTTTTGTTAGAAAGAGTAAGTGCTTTTAATTTGAATTAAAGCTGACACAATCATGTTCAATTAAGATTTAATGCACTCAGTTCAAAGCAAACAGTCACTGCATTCTCTGAGAATTGAAGTATTTTTGAAACGGATCATGCCCATAGGATTCTTTGATGTTCGCCTGATAGCCTCCATAAAACAGAAATTATGTATTCCAATAACTTGCATAATATACACATTTCTCGGAACTCCAGGAATTATGGTATTTGAAAAAAGAATATCCTTGGTCTTTTATATAGTCTACATAAATATTTGAAATAGCCCAAGTCATATTCATATTCTCTAGGTTTTATAAAAGAATATATGCAACTGTAACCCTCACTTTCCTTAGTCATTATGTTTTGTGTCTTAGTCATTTTATGTTATATTATTTAGGAATGCTGTATTATGCATGGTTAATTGTGTATTTTCTTTTTAAATCTTGGCGTGTGTTTTTCATTCGATGTATTAATTTCTTTCTTGATATTATTCTTTTTCTTTTTTTTGGTTTTGAATCTATTTCACAAACTTGAATTTCTAGCTGGGAATGCCTCATCCTCTTGGTGTAACCCTTATTATCCGCATGGTCTGGACTTTTACAAAGCTTCTCACTCCATACCTCCTCACTATTGGCCTTCATCTTCGCATTCTGAAGGTAAGAGCCATTTCTTCATTTAAACTGCTTTGAAAACTGCGCACGAATAAAATGAAGCTGTTAAAAATTGATGCAATGAGATAGGCTTTAAAGGTCTTAAATGATTTTACCAGACATATTTTTGGATTGATTTTTAAATCGTCAAATATCCATTTTTGGGGGATTAATCGTCTTCAGAACATTACGAATTATTTATCAATTTCGCTTCGGCAAAAAATAATGCGAGCAACTCTATTCTAATCAAACCGAGCTGTAAGATGATTGAATTAATTGCGTCCTCGTGTTATGATGAAGTCAGGAAGTTAGTTATAATTTCTAGACGAGGAATCGCTCTATATGAGCTCAAATTATGAACACTCTCTGCACGCATGTAAAAAGGTTCTTCAAAACCTAATTGCAATTACGTAGAACGCTAGAACTGATGTAAATATGAGAAACGATATCACCTGTAAAACGTATACAAATGTTTCGATCACAAGTGGCAAATTACCTGGATCCGGTTGGATCTGTGTTCAAAATTTGAAATATTACCCGATAACTGTTAGTTTCAAATGTGTTTAAAAAATATATTAAGTCGTCTCGTTAATGGACATCGTGTAAATGCACTTCTATTTGTCAATATGGCTAATGATATGTAGCTACTGTCAACTGTATGGTACCTAATGGCTCTCCAGGCAGATAGTTGATTGAAATATTATCAGCAACAAAAAACTGATTGATGTAGCAATCATTTGAGTATTTTGAAGTTCTCCGTTGCTTTAGAATTTCTATAATAAACAGATCGAATCGCTTTCTAATCTAGAGGGCTTTATTTATCAAACGAGAAAAATGTCTGTGAAGTGATTTCTTTTATCAATTTTTGAATAAAATATTCTTATCAGCTTTCACTGATAATATGGAGGTGATCACGTATTCTAAAAGTGCCGAGTACTCATAAATTATTTCAGCAGAAATAGATTTAATCCGATCACGAATCACACGACTATAAGGTGATTAAGATCAGTACATAGGAGGGTGTCTGAAAATTATTAATCAATGTCTATCCTTGAAATTAAAACGAGAAGTTATGTACAAATCAACTATGCATGGTATTTAATTTTTATGCCATAAAAACTGTTACAATAATGTTTATACACTTTGATAACTAGTATGCGTTATATAGGGGTTCAGTGTGAGTGATGTACAAAAGTCTTCGATGTTGAAAAATAACAACAACAATTGTGAATTTTCATCATCAATTTTCAACTGCCGTATTTCATCAATATATTGGGTCCGGTTGCCGGTCAAATCAATTATCGATATATTCTTATTCAAAATTACTTTATCGTTCCTTAATATTATATAATTATGTTCCATTATTTATTGTTGATAATGCCTTATTTTCAAGCATTCAAGTTATTTTTCTCGTAGAGAAATGTATGCATGTATATGATGTTCTTTTGACTATAATACTAAAATATGTTTATTTTTCATTTCGAGAAAATATCTTATTTTGTAGAAAGATAAGCTAAATCAAAAAATGATTTGATTTCCAAGAAGCTGAATTTTGAATTTTAAGAAATATTAATTCAGTACTCTTAGAGAGGCACATGTTTATTTCTTATGATAAACACTAGGTTCTATTTGCGTTTCCCGCGACTGTCTGATATTTCAATTGAAGTAAAAAATGCAATATTGAGTTGAAATGTCACTATTCTCTTTTATCTTCCTCTCTCTTCAATATTGTAGGTTTTCTCTTCGATTTAATCTCACAGACAGACGGCCTCTCCTTCTGCGTTTATTCCTCAACTAGATGCTATATTTAGTGAATGAGCATGAATTAAGTCGTTGAGAGTTATTTATGAAACGGAAGTTATCGAAGATAATGAAATTCCGTCGATCGATAAAGTAATCAATTTATCGTTTGTTGTTTCAGGATTTGGTTCGTTTGGATTAAGTAATAATGCGACGGCTATATCGTATATGCCGTATTTGCCGATATTGTCAGCTGGCGCGACTGCTGCCACCGCCGCTGATATGTCTTCTTTATTTCCGCCCACCATCACTCCCCACATGCCACAAACGCCGACAGCCAATGTTCAACCGATCTACCATCGAATTTATGACTTGGGTCAAAAAGGTAAGGGGCGAAAAAGCGTTACATTTTACACTTCCGACGTTGAGACAATGATCGTTCTATACAGCATTTGATCGATCAATAGCCCAGAGATGATTTGGCGCGGGTCAAACTGGCCTGGATTAGACCCGAATAAAATTTGGCCCGTGCCTAATTAGAGAACGCGTTCACACGTAAACCACTCACTCTCCTTTGTCAGTATCTCGCGTCAACGTTTGGTATCCCACCACTTGCCTTTGTTTTAGTTTTCCAATAAAAAAACGGGATAGAAATAGTTGAAGCATCTTCTAATGGTGAAATCTGAAATTTATTTGTATCGCATTTGGATAGTATTAAAAAAAAAAATCTAGTACCCTCCGGGTATATAGGGATACTCTGGTTATTCAACTCTTGAGGACAGGTTATTTAGAACTGTAACCACGTTCTATTCTAGTGAGAATAACAGCAATTTCAGTCGCTCTATTGGAAACAATGACGTCAAAGTTGGTTTTTTTCCTAAACGTTCATCGAGAAAAATCCTACAGCTGCAAGAGTGCATAAATATGAATTGATTATTCGAATTGATCCGAGTTATAAGAATCGTACAGCTTACATATTCAAATAATGAGATATGATAAATTAATTCTGAAAAAAAAAACTCGAAGTAAGAAATTAGATTCGAAAAAAATGTAATCGTTTATATATATATGACCAAGAATCTGGTGTCCCCAGCTATTCTATTACTTCCACTTTTACTTTTAACAAGATATAAAGATATTTCCATGAATTTATTTGTTAATGTCGTGACGTTATCGTCACTGCGACACTACGGATCAGTTTTGAGGTTGTTTTTCTGGACGACGACGGAATCGCGTGGCCTTGATACTCGTCAAGGTAACAACACGAGTTACTGAGCTATGTGTACTCTCTGTTCTCTCTCTCTCTCTCTCTCTCTCTCTCTCTCTCTCTCTCTCTCTCTCTCACATGGTCGTCGTGGTGTAGTGTGCGCATACACACACACACACACATACTGAAACATTGCAGTTACAGAGCGCCCGATGATTGATTTTGTGACGGAGTATAATGCTCTGTGTGAGAGCATTGCTGTGGTGTATTTCGCAGTGCGCAGCAGAACGCACGCACCGTTTTTACAATGGATATCATCGTTTTCACGTTTCGTAGAGGATTAGTTAACATCGTCAAAACGTAAGTGGACGCGTTTTCATCGTCGTTGTTTTCGTGAAAGATTTCAGATTCGGGACGATCGTCGCATTCCCTCGTTGATCGGGAGATGACATTCGTTTAGTTATGGTGAAAATTTACATTACAACGCAGTTTGTGTGTGTACCTGTTATACATGTGCTTCCATTTCATTATCATTACTGAATTTGGAATAAACGATATCTCATTTCGATCGTTGAAATTATGCAAATATTCAATAATATGGGGATAATGTAATATGGTATCAATTACTGGGTGGTAAATTTTGAAACGACGACGAGATCATAATTTCTTTCTTTATCGCTACGATCCTGCTTCATATCGTTAACGGAGGTTTTTTCCAAAGGTTGGATACAATTTCATCCGTGCGTGGATGATATCGGAAGAGAAATCAATTTCACTTTGTAAATTGGATTAGAAGCATCTTGTTTGCTTCTACGTATTACCAGGGATGAGTGAGAAACCGCCCTCGTATTACGTGAACTACTCCTGAAATATTTCGTCATACGTTCATCTAATTTATCTCTAAATTAACGCATCATGAACCTGCCCGCATAGAAATTTCAGGAGCACATATATCTAAGTGTAAAATCTTTTGAAGTAATTATGAATAATATGCTTCTAGCCTCGAGGGTTTTTGAAGTATTCATTTTCACTCAATGAATTGATCAATGGATAAACTTCAAACCCGTGCAATTGTTGAAGATTGTCATCAAAACATATATCTACATCTTCTAAGCGAGCAACTCTGTTAGTAAGCAAGTAAGCGCTATGGGCAAACCTCACATAATTACATGAACTGTTCGCTAAACACTTTCAATTTTGTAAATATTTTGCATTTATTTTATACAATACCTGATTCGATAATAGATAGGATTTATTTCCAGTCTCAATCATTACACGCACACGTTTTAGTCGTATTCTGTTTATTGGACACTGTTGAATTATTCATCATTATGCGCGATGAATCTTTCGATTAAACGCTCCTCACTCGCGCGGTGCTGATAAAACACACGTTGTTTAGACCATTGGACCGGATCACTAGCTCTCTTCGCTAGCTTTCTTCGCTAGCTCTCTCCGCTAGCTCTCTCCGCTAGCTCTCTTCGCTAGCTCTCTTCGCTAGCTTCATCGCATTTATGAAGAAAAAAAATTGTAGATATGTATGTGGTGATTAGGTTGATAATATGCGCGAATAGATGAATGTCAAACAGCCACTCCCTTTACTGCTGCTTGAGATCCCTGACCCTAAGTTTAGACTCACTTGCATGTTTTTCTAAACGTTATAAGTTTTTGGCCGCTAGCATTCCATTAACTGTTTAAATAGAAAAGAACCTTCGAATAAATACTTGTAAAGAAGGGTATCACATTTTTAGATTAGGTTTAGCTTTTATTGTGCATAATTTAGAAATGTTCATATTATCTGCACTGGCAAAAGCATCCGATATAAAACGTTGTCTAGATTTCACAAGTATGGATAGGATATATCACCGGTAGCTTCAGGTGTTTGGAAGGTTTCATTGTTTATTCAAGAAAAGGTTGCCAACCAGGAAGTTTTTTTACCTAGAAATTCCATGTACGATCATATGATTCGTTCAGCCAGTTTTCTATACATACGCGATTGAGAATCCGTTCTCATCGGCCGCATTACTGAAACCAAGCCGGAGGATTGCTAATGCTGTATGTGACATGGGAGTTGAAATGCTGGCAAATTGCCGGCTATTGAGTAAAATGCTGATGAGAAATAACACTATCTATCCCTTCAATGTTGATGGGCCGATACAGTTTATCTCTTTATAGAATTCTTTCTGTTAATATTCTGGTATATTGTATGTGAAACATGCGGAATTAGGGGATTATTGGTTCCTGAAGTTTTGATAAAACGGTCGGTTAAAACATTGTGAAAAGCCTATAGAATGTAGGCCTATATTCATTAGTTTTACTTTACTCAACGATGATAGTTTTTTTTACTGTTATGAAGACATTTCATCTCATTCAGTTTATTAGTTCAGGTATCCGAAACTGATATTTCAACGTTTTAATGACTATCCCTTAATTTCAACTTTTTCAAATACTCATTATCTGAATGGTAAATCCGCGGCGTTAATTGTTTTGCTAATTAATTGATGAAGAAATTTCAGCTGGGCTTGTAAATGTCAGTACAGTTATAATGTATATTGATCACTTAGCAGCACTAGATTGAGAGATATAGCGAGATACATAGTTATATTGACAATTGTTTTGACTACGAGCCAAACCTGAATAACCAAACTGTAATAGTACATAATGTATTTGTGCGGTGGTTTTCAAACATTTGACAAAGTATCGATGATTCTTTAGTTATTTGATCACCATTGAACTGATGGATAATGCGGATACCATGCATAGTTTCAATGTTTATTCGATCATGAAGATTCGTTCTAAATCACAATACAGGTAACATAATTGAGCTGATTGATCTAATAAACTCATTACTGATGTGTTAAATGTTCATTTGAACGCGTCCTTTTCCATGAAACTCGGGGTACAATAAATAGATATCTACCGGGCTTGTCAATGAAAATACACAAATAAAAAATGGGAAAAAATCACTTAAAACACTCGGTCTGATGACATGATTGAATTTAAAGAGTATTCAGAGCTAGATGTGATATTCAGGTATCAGGTAATTAGTTATGTCTGACCAGGGTCTGACTGTCACTGGTTTTGGCCTTTTTGAACGATGAAGCGCCGCTGAAGCGCCGATGAAGCGCCGCACATCTCTGCAGTCCTCCGTGTGTCTTCCTCATGCGGGGTAAATCGACAGTAATATCAATATTATCGGAACAAGAAGTTGAAGAACAATCAGGTCTATCATAAACCTAGGATTTTCTGTCAATAATCCTCGAGTATAGTCGAGATACTGCGATGATTTTATTGGATTTTGTTAATTTTGATACCAACGATTTGAGAATATCAATGATATTCACGATCAGAAAGTAATTCATTTTACCTATGATATGTTCTTGAACCTGATATCGGTCGTGGTGATCGCGATGAAGGACATGTCTTCACAATGCCAAAACGCTTTACTTTCTTGATTATACTCAGTTACTATTTCAACCCAACCACTCCCGCATCGTATAATATAACTATGTCTTCAAATTCACTCACTGCGAGTGTCTTTAGTTCTATGAAATCCTTATTTGCATCAACTGAATAATAGATAGTATATAAAGTGAATATCATAAAACCATAGGAATTCAGATAACAATTGACGAAACGTTCTGAGTCTGTGTCGGTAACGATAATATAGAAAAGTCCCGCAATAAGAAAAAAATGAGTCCAAGGGAATGATTCAATTTTGACATTTTTGACTATGTTCAAATATTCATCTTCAGGAATACTGATTGATTCAAAAATCAATCATCAACAAAAGGAAAAACCACTTCAGACTCGTTTCTCTTTCTGTGCGATTTTTCTTCATAAACCGTTTAGATGTTTTATCACCGTTCATCGCAGTTGTTTTTATGCGTGTAGTTCATTTGTTTCTATGAAAATCACATGAAACCGTCAGTGATCGATCGACGAACTCTGTTCCGACGAGATTTTACCTAGTTATTATCGATGATTTTTCTTCTATCGATTCGGTTCGTCGACGGTTCTGTATTTCATCGATCGTATTTTGTTTTCCGTCGTCGTTCTGTCGCCGCGATGTAAAATATATCTGCGTAAATCATCGTCGGTCTCTACTAGTTTTATGAAATCACCTATGAATTTCATCATGCGTTTGTATCGTGCCTTCAGAGCTATTACTATTGAAGGCGCTCTTCGGAGACAAGTGATGACTTGAACGAACATTTCTTGAACTATCCTTTGAATTCGGAGAGAGTTGCTATCACGCAGGGGTTGGGGGTAAGGAATACCGCGTTGGTGTTTGTCTCAAATGCACATTCACCAAATGACATGAGGTGATCTGATATTAACTGAAGGTTCTCTCTTGGAGCAAGGGTTTCGACTCACCTGTAAAGGTTGAAGAGGTGAGAGGGAGCCAGGAGCATGGAGCATTTGAACATAGACGACTGTAAAACAAGATTGAACAAGATATCAGTAAATAAATCATATGAATTTTCTTAGGAATTCAGTTATGAAGATAGACCAATGCTTGAATATATGAGTGACTTCTTAGGTAACATACTTGAAGTGAATTGTACATATTTTACTATTTTGCATTCCACTGAAAATCTATTGGTTTTGTTTATCAAAGTATTTAGATGAAATCATCTTACATCATAAAATCCTGAGTACCATACAGGGCCCAGTTTCACAAAAAGGATTAAAGCCTAAATTGATTTAAGATAAACTGAATTAATGAAAAATTAAATCGATTTAAGAGTTAAACCTTTTTGTGAAACTGGGCCCTGGCATGTACATGTTTTTACTGTGTGATCACACAAGCGTTTTTGGCTTGTGCCAAATAAGGCCCTGCGCAACAACTGTTCACAGAGGTACCAAATGAACCTGCGCGTCGGACTAAGCCTGAACCAAATTTCAGCACGTTCAAATTATTCCGTGTAAATTGCAACTGCTTCTGGAAATGACTCGCTCGGCTTTATTTGAGCATCGTTTAGTATCGACTGAGTGGTTCATGTGCTCTAATTAGGCACGTGCCAAATTTAGCACGAGCCCGATCTGGGCCAATTTGGTGTGGAACGAATCATCTCCGTGCGATCGCGGCTAATCCATCTCGCGTGTAGCTTATACAACTATTTTTTTTACTCTTTATCACGCAGCCTCATTCAGTATATGAGGAATTCCAATATTTGATCGGAATTCACGCGGCTGCTAGGATGGATAGAACGCTCTCTCCGTATCGGATAATTTCTATCCTGCCGGCTGCATTTCCTTCTACAGTTCATTAAACATAATTACACGCCACGTACGTTTTAGTATTACTGATATTACGCCATATAGTGAAAGTGTTGCAGATATTACCGCATACACTGAACATTAGAAAAAAAAGAATATTATTTGTAAGCCGAAGAGCGTATTCTAATATGGATTTGGAAATAAATTATTATTTATTATATTATTTAACGTGTTGCAGATATTTGTTGATGGGAATAATTATAATCGAAAATTGATAGTATATTCATTGGCGATGTTGATAAATTTAATGAGAACAGCGCTCACTTGTTGTGAAATATCAGGTACAATTTCTTAACCCTTTCGTTGCATCTACACCGCAGTGCGGTGTATAAATCAGTGATGGATTTTGCTAGTATGCCGCACTGCGGTGTATTGATGTTATTAGTAATTAGTAATTATCTCTATTGAAAAATGGCAGCACTTGTCAGACATAGTGAACTATTAGTAACTAACGATACACCGCACCGCGGTGTAGACGCACTATAGTGGTATTCCCGTTATTCAACACACTATGGTGGAATTTTTTAAAATTTTCAAATTATCTCTAGCACTATAGGGTATTAACTAGTCAGCACTGAAAGGGTTAAGGAATTCAGTTACGAAGTCAGTATTGAATATATGAGTGACTTAATTGGTAACATGAACTGAAATGTACATATTCTGATATTTTACATTCGACTTAGAAATTTTTGGTTTTGTTTGTCTAAATTTGTAGAGTATAGTTATCCCGCTGATTTTGTTATGAGGAAAAACCGGTTTTAGGTAAATTCAATTCTCGGGTTTTATTAATATACCGATACCTGGTTGAAAATGTCAGTAATGGCTTAAAGCATTTGCATCGCAGCGAACCAGCACCGTTCGCGATATACATTGCAATTGATAAATCCAATTCAATTATTTCTCTTCCGTTTAGACGAAACACTTCACACCTAATGACGCAAATAGTAAAAAGAATGTCAGTTCTTTCTCAGCACACACCGGCGGGGTTATGGCTGTTTGACGTAATGTGTCTGGCAGGATAGGTCACTTTATTTATCCTGATTCTAGTCGTGTCCATATTCTCATGTTATAGATCAGTTCGTAACAAATAAGCAGCATCTGTCATAAAGATGACGAATATCCTGACAGGGAGGTGTATAAATGTCACCGGAGTATTGATTGATAGATGATGAAATTAACCCTATTAAAACTGTCATCGGTGTGTATAAATAAACGCAGCTGTATTTGTCAACTGTATCTCTCGTTTCTATGCAGAATATTAATTACCACAACAGAATTATTATTTTTTGGCCGAAGCGTTGTAGGTCGGCTTTGGGGGGTGTTGGTTGTTGGATTGCAGGAAATCAAGCGAATGGTTTTTCAAGTCAGGAGGCGCATTCGCCAAATAAACCTTCTGGAGTTGGTGTTGGAGTCGGCGTTATTGGCACAAAATTCAAATCTAAATAAATGGCTGATGTATTAAACGTGAAGATCTCAACTGTTAGGAATTTGATGGATTAAATGTCTCCATATAAATGTCTCTCTCTCTCTCTTTTCTGCTTTCTCCGCTCACCTCTCTCTCTCACTCTAGCTCTGTCATCTATTCCTTTTACCTCTTTCTTCTCCCTCTCTTGCTTCTCTCCCATTCAACTCTCCCTTCTCTCCCTTTTACCTCTTTCTCTCCTCTCTCCCTCTCGATCTCAAAGTAGTTATCTGTTCCTTTTTTTCCATTGCTGCTATTTTAATGTTGGTTTTATAAGCAACATGTGACGTGATGGTAGAGCACCACGGCCGGCCGGGTGGCAGCAGCCTGACTCATATACAGCTTGTTTGCTTCAAATGTCATTTTGTGTAAGATTCTGTTATTATATCAATATTAAAACAATCCTCGATCAATCAATCATACATCAGTTTAGATTTTCTACGAAATTCCTTTCTTCGAATAAGTATAACTCAATCGGACTCACTTTTTCTTCTGATTCTATAAATAATTTGTTAATATTACAAAATCCAAGTTAGACATGGCAGTAATATCAGCCGACGTAGCCTAGTTTGACGTGTAGATTCAAACTGTTTTTAAAATAGATATGACGGGTTCGATGACTGCAGTTGTTGCGATCATCAGGTGGTGATTAAGGTAATAGTTGAGGCTTATGATACACGTGTAAGTGTAAACTTCGTCAATTCGCGTTGAGTTTGTTGACTAAGATCTCAATGAATGAGTCAATAATGCGCTGATTAATAGTTGAAACCACATTTGAAGTGACATAACAGAAACATGCACAGTTATTATTGTAATCGTGTATTCAGTGCACGCGGTACTCCTTCGATTTCTAGAAACCACTTATTCTCTTGCACTTATGAGAGAATTCAATTTCCGTTATTTTCAACGAGTTTTAACGTTACCTCGTGGCTGGAATGGACTCGATTCGAATTGAGTAAATAATGGGTTTTTCTAAAACTGGCCCACAGAATGACTAACAGTATAAGGGTTTTTTCATCACAGTAACGCAAAGCTGCAAAAGCGCAGTCAATGTCAGCTCCAACACTTAAAACGGGTATTTAACCAGTCACTTAATCAATTTGGATCCTCCATTTTGTTAGATATATGTATCAATAATGTCTAATATATTCTTTTCTGCGGTAAAAATTATATTTTAGGTCTCATAGATAATGGTGTAGAATGTAATGTTTCCCTGATTGCAGGTTACTATACCTGCGTAGTTGTATTTGCCATAAAAGTGTATAACGTAGAAATGGCCTTTTGTCGTGTAATAAATCTTCACCGGGCGTTAGAACGTCGTCTCTTGAGTATTCACCAGTATTCCGTCATTATCGCGGCTAGTCCTCGGTGGTGTAGTTCCTCGGTGGTGTACGTTCCTCGGTGGTGTACGTTCCCCGGTGGTGAACGTTCCTCGGTGGTATACGTTCCTCGGTGGTGTACTTTCCCCGGTGGTGTACTTTCCTCGGTGGTGTACGTCCCTCAGTGGTGTACGTTCCTCGTTGGTGTACGCTCCTCGGTGGTGTACGCTCCTCGGTGGTGTACTTTCCTCGGTGGTGTACGTTCCCCGGTGGTGTACATTCCTCGGTGGTGTACGTTCCTCGGTGGTGTACGTTCCTCGGTGGTGTACGTTCCTCGGTGGTGTACATTCCTTGTTGGTGTACGTCCCTCAGTGGTGTACGTTCCTCGGTGGTGTACGCTCCTCGGTGGTGTACGTTCCTCGGTGGTGTACGTTCCTCGGTGGTGTACGTTCCTCGTTGGTGTACGTTCCCCGGTGGTGTACGTTCCCCGGTGGTGTACGCTCCTCGGTGGTATACGCTCCTCGGTGGTATACGCTCCTCGGTGGTGTACGTTCCTCAGTGGAGTACGTTCCTCGCTTGTCACTCATTCTGCTATAAAATCATTACAGCTCGTCATAAACATCAATTCGTTTCAAGTTTCATTCCATCGATTAAATCATGCATCGCCGTTAATTGAAACGCTTTTGAAATTCACCTCATTCAATGAATTTTCCGTGGCTCTTATTGACAAAAATAGTTTCAGGTAGAAATGTGTGTTATTTCAGTATAAGAATATCAAACATGTTTATGTATACAGATGGCCGAGTAATAGCTATGAATATGAATCAAGTAGCGTCTAATTTGTAAATGTGTTTTCACGTGATTATCGGGTAAATGTCTGTGGCTGATCGTGGCGTGGAATCGTAATTAAGGGATACGTTGGATAGATCTACCCTGATCCTAGCTGTTACCCGATTCAACGCCGCACATGCTAATGTTTCGGGAAAAAACCCGACCAATTCGACCAATTTGTGTCGGTAGTTTATAATGACGGCTACTCGTCAGAATAGAAGACAAGCTGGCGCTGGTTATTAGGTACCTCCTGGCTATTTCCTATTTCAGTTACATCATCTGTCATCAATAGATTAATTGATGTTCAGTTGATCTATACATTAAGTGAAGAAAGATCATTTTATGGAATTGTATGAGGTTATGTAACACTAAATATCATTGAAACTCCTCGGTTTGCTTCATAGAATCATGGACTCTGATGGAATGGATGATTATTGGTTATTCATCTAGGATTCATTTTCATATTTGTCTCTATTCACATTACTTCGCTCAGTCTATTCTTAGATGGAATGAGCCAATTTAGATCAAACTTTCCGCTTGTGTGGGAACGCTTAATCCGCTCTAAACTGGAATAGACTATATCAAGAATGTCCTGAATAATGTAGTGTGAAAGCTGCTTATGAGTATGAATGCACTAATGCTACAGTTTGGTTATGTTTTTCAGATACAAAATGCATGAACGACAGTTTTTTGATTTCATCAGCGATACCAGCGCAACAGACAGTTTACCCTCAACAGCAGCAGCAGCAAACTTTAGTAGCAACCGGTCCGATCATCACGACAACCACACCTGTATTACCGGCGAAATCGATCGCGACACCGCAGCGCCCCCTAGAACCGAAACCTATCCGGCCAAATTCATCAACATCCTCTAATAAAGCGAACACCGATGGAAAAATGGAGCAAGTTGCGGCAAAGAACTCCGCGATCTCCAACAACAGTTCCGTGGCGAAATCACCGAATTCGAAGTCGCCGGGGAATACCAGCAACGAGTCGCGACGCGTCGAAATTAAATGCAAAACCGGTTCGAATTTTAAATCAAATAAATCTGCCGCTGATACTACAACTAAAACTGTGAACTCGACATCACCGGAAAGTTGTCGCGATAAAACGAAAAATGACGAACGCGAAATTAAAAATCCTTCGCATACTAGTCACACGGTGTCGAACATTCTGAAATTGAAAACACCGGAGTCAAAAACAGGAAAACACGTCGCGGTAGAGACCTCGACATCATCGGCGGCAGCGGTCACCGTTTCATCTTCGCTCGTCGGGAAATATTCCAAAAATGACGGTACGAGAAAAGTCGAGAGGAACGTGGTCGATTCGACGATGAACGACGATACGAATGTCAAGGTCGACGATAATCAGGAGCTGGACGTCGTTACGTCGAGTGACGATACACGAATTCCGGCGGACGATCGTTTAAAAACTCGGGACGCCGCGGACGACGAACGTATGGTGCTAACGCGTAACGTCGGTGATAAAACAGAGCGTAAAACGTCGACTTCATCCGTGCCAAATGATCATCGCCGAAATAACTACGCGGGAAAATGTGATATTGAAAACAGTTGGTCGGGCGTCGAGAAATATCGCGATAGTTTTATCATTGATTCAGTGGCGGCGAAGAGAGCCGTACAGAGTTTCACGTTTCACGACGACGACGAGATACGACTAAAACCCGGCCACCTCGACGACGGACTGAATCAATCGATATGTGATAATACAGTGAGTTGTATAAAGCCAGATACGTGCAGCAGCAGCAGCAGCTACCGGAGCGGCGGGAGTGGTTCTATAGTCACGTCGGATATTACCGATCGTAACAAAATAACATCCCCGACCTCGACAACTCCGAGAAAAACGCCTCCTATATCGACGGGAAACACAGAACCCGTCGCAAATAGTGACGTAAAGACTGACGGGCTGACCTCTAAAAGTCCAGATAGAGGTTCTGCGTATGCTTGTCCAGGTAAGATGCCCGTCTTAAAGAAAAAAAACATCTTTCATATCTGATGCTAAATCTTTAAAGAGAGTATTCCAGTCTTAACAACATTCTTAAAGCTATGATCAATGCTCGCGCAGAGACGATTCGACCCGGGTTAAACTGGCCCGAACCAGACCTAAGTCTCGATAGTGACATGTACTAAAATGCTATCAAAACGATTGTGACGTGTGCACTACTGCTGTTCTTACGACCTGATCGGGTCGAAAGTCGACCTGAGCTCGGCTTAGAAGGAGCGGTGCCTGATCATCATTATTCGATAGCTTAGTTAACTCGAGCATCAATCTCGGATATCAAATAAACTCATATTTCATAAATTCAGTATGAACCGTATGAAATATACCCTCATTCAAAATGTGAATTCTCGACAGAATGCAACAACGCCGTATCGGATATCAATCAGTTGAAAATGAATTCATTTGCGATTGATTTTTTTTGCGGGGAGCAAACACGCATCAAAGTTAACCGGAGTTACGAACATTGATTTAGTTGTAGGGGCATAAACAAGAAAGTGCAAACTGATTTCCCTCGAGGAACAATGTATAAAAATGTACTCAACGCGTGTCATGTTTTCGCATTTTATGCATTTGTCGCGTTGAACGCTGAAGCCTGAATTCATAAATAAGTCTTGGGAAACGCGTGTATAAAACTGCCAGAAAATTGATGATGCAATGTCTTTTTAAATTTACTGTCTTTATTTGATGTCGTAAAAACCATTACAATAATGTTTATACACATTGATAACTAGTATGCGTTATTCAAGTGGTTCTGTTAGGGTTATGTGCTAATTACGTCATCAATATTGGAACATTTCAAAATTACAATCACTATTGTGATTTTTGGCGTACATTTTGTATCCAATATATTTCATAACTCTTATTTTATATTTGATGAATTCTGAAAATCATTTTTGAGACGATGTGCACAACGTCATCAATATATCTGGGCTAGACTGGTTGCCGGTCAATTCAATTCAATTATCGATATATTCAATTCCAAAATAACTTCATTGATCCGTAATAATATCCTTAATTTTATGTTATGTTATTTATTGTCGATAATGCGTTATTTTCAAGGCATCAATAAAATTTCAAGTATTTTCTTGTTTTTGTAGTTTCCAGTCCAGGCAGTAATACTAGCAGCAGCAGCAGCAGTAATGGTGAATTCGTACCTGCTCTTTCTCCCGCTCATCATTTGCCGTATTATCAATCTCTTTATTCCATCGCAAAAACGAAAACGACGGCAAAAGATCGTCGAAAAGTTCACGCTATGACTTTCACTCCGGAGATTGGCACGATGCCAGGCGTTAACCCCGCACCGGCGAACGCGGCGACGTCTTCGAAATGTCCAACGATTACGAAAAAGGAGGCGACGAGAGAGGTCGGTAAGAGAACGTCGGGCAGAAATAGTCATTCCAGATCGACGAAAAACAATAGCGGTCAGAAAACGAAGAAATGCAACGATAATAAACGCGTGAACGCGTCGGACGTTACCGCGGGCTGGAAACAAACTCCCGCAGCCGTTTCAAATGAGCGAAAACGCAAGAATGACTGCTCGAAAACAAAGAAAAATGATACGGAGAAACTGACAGAGGAGTCGGTTACCGGTGACCGAGTTAATGAAATAAACATCACAGCACCGGCAAGTGTTCATTGTTTTGCTAATAGTAATGATGCTGATACATGCTCCGGTGTCGGCGGTTCGCAACGATCACCGGTTTCAACGGGATCAGTTGTTGACAGTTCCGTTTTACTGCCTTCGTACGCGGATATAATACACCATCCGGGTCCCATAAATCTTCATACGGGATCGCTTAAAAGCCACGCCGCGAAAACGCATCCGAATCCCAGCGGTACGGTGGCAATATCGTCTCCCGTTCACGGTCGGTCGAATAGTAGTAGTAGTAGTAGTACTAGTGCTGCCGTCTACAGTTGGAATCGGTCATTAACTACGTGCCCGTCGCGGTCGACCGTTCTCCGCGGCGACCTCGGCAAAAGCGTCGATTACGCGACGCCGAAACGATGCGTGAATCGGAACGCAAAAGAAGCAGATACGATTCGCGAATCGGCGATCGGTTCGAAAAAATCCGGATCGAATAAAAGCGGTCATCAACGTCGCCAGGTGCTGTCGGTCGACGAGAAAAAGAGAAAAACGGCGGAAAATATACCGATAGCCAGCGTACAAGCTACGTCATTATCTAATGACCATCAGGAATTAGAGAATAACTCAACAAACGATAGCGGCGCTTCTACTGTTACTTCATCGGGTGAGTAGAATTCGAAATTAGATCATAAAACATGTTTTGTAAATCGAGAGAGAGATTGAATAATTCATCCGCTACTAGAATTACATACGGTAAAACCTGAAGAATTGAGGTGAACTGCTGAATATCCGAACTCTATCGGGCTAGAAAGATTCATGGAGGTTTCATAATAGTCAATAGCAAATACCGGACCATAGCATGCTGAAATTCAGTGTCGTCACTGAGGTACAAAATGCTATTTCTCAGGGTTTGTTTGAACATTGAAAAATGTTAACCACCTTAGGACATTCTACTCATATTCCTGGTCATGTATTGCCAAATTTGGTGCCGTGGATTAAGAGCAGTAGCATGTCTAACCATCAATGATAGTATGATTATTGACAATATTGCGATGGATTGGGCCCGTAGGTGTTTCGCATCATAACCGGCTTGTGCAGGTCCGATTAGCAGGGCTTGATAAAATGTTAATGTCTAGCGCACACATGTCTCGCGTCTTCAATGTACCCTGATAATTTCATATGTTCGGAAAAGCCATTAAATCGAGTCCACGTGGTTAGATTTTTCCTGTCCGGACAAAATTGTTGCAAGCCGATACAAGTTTGATTGCATAGAATAGTTCAATGCAGGACGCATGCATTCATTAGAGTGAGTGTCAGTGACATTACATGTACTTGTTTTCTAAACGAGTTCTCGTTCACAATGTGAAGAGGTTTATGAGTCGCTTACTAACATTGTTATTATGGTAATTTCGTTATATCATCAAACTCTGAATCTGAACATACGAAGCATTGATCCGTACGCGAAAAGCTATTGACCTTTAATTAATCACTTTCGAAATTCGAAGTGAAAAGCTTGTGAAGTGTTCCTTAAGTTTCTGATACTGGTTCATAAGTAGAGAGATGAGAGAGAGCTATATTTCATTTTATTAGCCTTATTTTTAGCGTTGAAAATGAAATGTTTTTGACAGTATAGAACAGACCCGAATGAATACCCGGATGGCTATTGACATTTGTGGTTTGCGGTTTGATAATAGTGGAATCGCTATCAAAGCAAAGGTCGTTCAATGTTATCGTATTACTGTTCATTGAATTGAAACCGCTGGAAGCTAAAACGAATTAATTTATGAACAGTGTATAAAAGTATATTAGAATAATATTACTACATGACATATAAGTATTTTATAGGCCTCCATTCTGGTGATAATACACACCGCTGATCCAGTTAGGCAATTTCAACAAATTTCCATAAAATATTTATTTCCAAATTGTCTGCGAATATAAAACTCGTCTTCGAGAGTTCGTAGTTTAAATATGTTGCCTTGGTATAAAAATAAGAAATGATTGACGGTATTTCGGTACCAGCTCTGTCTCTGTTATAGCCTGCAGTAATCATTAAGGGCATTCGCGGTATTGAGCTTGGTGAATGCTGTATTATGCCATTGTTTGTTCAGTGATTTTTTTGCTAGTAGAAGTAGCGATGATGATGTAACCAACTGTTGCTTCATACACTGAGTATCGCTGTTTGTATGGAAAAATATAACCGATGATCGTGAGATAAATACATATATTCACATTAGTCGTTATTATACAATGCAGCTACAAACCTGAATTGAAATACTCTCATTTCAGGCCCGTAGTGAACCATGTCTTTATGGGGGTTCAATTTTCATGAAAGTTGAACTTTTTGTACGGTGCCAATGCAAATGTTGTGTTCTGGGGGTCAATTTTCATGAAAGTTGAACTTTTTGTACGGTGCCGATGCAAATGTTGTGTTCTGGGGGTCAATTTTCATGAAAGTTGAACTTTTTGTACGGTGCCGATGCAAATGTTGTGTTCTGGGGGTCAATTTTCATGAAAGTTGAACTTTTTGTACGGTGCCGATGCAAATGTTGTGTTCTGGGGGTCAATTTTCATGAAAGTTGAACTTTTTGTACGGTGCCGATGCAAATGTTGTGTTCTGGGGGAATACTACTAGTGCAGAAAATGTTTTGTTAATTAGATGCAAAAAGGAGCAATTTCACAAATTCAGCATATTTGGGGTGAAAAAAATGCTTCTTTTTCGTATAGCGTTATAAGCTAAGTTTATGCATATTTTGAATGAAAACAAATAAAAAAATGTTACTAATGAGTGAATCTTTTGAAAATGATGCTCAAATTTTCTTAAATTTTCATCTGGGTAGACAAGTGGGGAATGAACTTATTACGGGCCTGCATTTGAAAGTTGCTGAATAATATCTCACGATCTCTGTGTATAGGTTTATCTGTTTTATGTGAAACGTTTCTCATCAATAATTGAAGGAATCTTTCTCACGTCGTTTCGAGAAGATATCCGAATGAAATATTCATTCTCCTCTTAGAGTTCGCTTGAAGCGTTCTCAGAGGTGATACAACAAACAATGCATGAAAATTCAGACAGACCTTTTACTTTAGCTGTCAAATTAGAATTATCCGATGAATTTTCTATCGATGAAGTCAGAATTCGAAATAGCTGAGATTCTATGTATAAAATTGGCAGTTTCTTCTAATTGTTTTGCGGTGATTTACTGAACTGTAGCAGTAAACAACCGTGTACTAACATTAATAACTCAGCATCCTGGAAAAAATATAAACAAAGTTATGTAATTATGTAGTATAGTAAAGAGATGTTTAGTGCAAAATACCGAAATAGACTTTCTGAGAGTTCTGATAAAAGAATGTATTTTTCATATTGATTATCAGGTTGATTTGAATATCTGTGTTCTAGATATCTTGATGAAGTGTTGAGTAGGTCTTCCTTCGAGAAAAGTGGATGCGTTTATCGCGATTTAGATAATATTCGGATATGAATTGTATACGACTGGTTGAGTAGAGAGATATGTACGTGAAATTGAGAGGAAATGAAAAAAGTGTGATGGTAGTTTTTTTTTGTTTGAATAACGCATGCGTCGAGGTTTTCGAGCGGCTATAGAAAAAACCCGAACCGGGGTAAATACGATATCTACACGTTTGACTCATACTAGCCTACATACACATTCCTCAACTCGATGCATCGCGGAAAATAAGAAAATACAATCTTCTACGGCGGCTTCTCGCTCTGTGAGAAAATTCGATTTGATTAACATAGTTCATTTTGCCGCATGCGTTTTGCCTATACGGCGATAATCAAGCCGATTTACTTTCATCGGCGTGTTTCTTGAGGTATAGTCTATCTGCATTAATTTCCTACCAAATTCGGCGTTCTGTATTCCAGACGAGTACGCGAAGAAAATGTTCAATTTCCCTTCGTATTCACCAACAAACATCTCTCCCTTTTTTCCTCTCTCTCTCTCTTTCTCTCTCTCGATCGGCGGATCTTTCCTGAGGTATCATTGCATTCATCAGCGCAGAAAGCAATCTTTTTTATTACTGTCAGATCGGGGCTTTCCAATTATGATTTGTTTTCAGGATATTATGGACATCAGAAAATGTAAAGTTTAATGAAATGATCAAATTTCAGTTTGCGTTCGATCGATCGATCGATTGTTTGAAGAACGTTTTCAATATTATTTTACAGCTAATGCAATACCAGTCGGAATAGCTGTAGCGAGGAAAAGAGAAAACCAATCAAAACAACAGCAGAAGTCAGGGGGTAAATATTTTTCTATCTATATCAAACCGAACGTGTTGGTTTAAAGTAAGAATTGTTGGAAACTCGTCGATGGTAAAAGCTTCTTGTGCATTAGATTATTAGAGGCAGTTATGAAAAAGTGACAATTTTCTATCAGATAAACGTTCAATAATTTAAAACTGCGACTTCAATGTTCAATCTCATTAGTTTCGAAAGTCAATTAACCGAAGCAAGTTCAAAATCTATAATTCTCCAATAAAAGATTGATTAATCATTGACGACAAGAAAAATGTTTAGAATCTCGATTCCACGATTAGAAACCTGTCTAATGGTGATTTAATCTCTTCGAAATCAGCTTTATAATCGTAATATTCCGGAGCCGGATTTAAATTCCATTCGACATGTTGTTACAATATCATCGATCAAAACACACGATAAAATGAATCGAATGTTTTATTCCTCGTTTCGTTCGTACAGTAGGCTCGACGACGACGCAAATAGGTGCAACGCAAAACAGTCGCAAGGATAGGGAAGAGTTCCTCAGACAACAGAAAGAACTCCTATCGCCACAAAACAAACCGACCCAATGTCATAGGCCTGAACTCACCTCAAATCTGATAGTTACAGGTAAAAATTCAGTAAATTCTATACGAACACAAAGCCTTTCTAATATCCTAATTTTAAATGCTAATTTAGTTTGGAATGAACTGACTGTATAGTCCATGGAGCCTAGAGCTCGTATAATGCCAAGAGGTTAATGAAATTGGAGAGATTATTGAAGGGTTAATGAATATATCGCTGGCTGTCGGGTCTTGTACGCGCTGGTTCAACTATTTCAACATGTCTTTATGTATCGCATGAATCTTGAGCTCGTTATAAGGAAAAAGCCTCTCCGAGCAAAAAACCAAATCGATTTCTTTTACCACATGAAAAGATGCACGCCACGAACATCTGTCAGTTTCCTAGCTTCGCGTAGAACATGGCGATCTTTATTTTGTCACCATCTGTACCAGGTTGGCTTCAGTTTCACGGTTGAGCTATATAAAATAAACTAATTTTGAAGCTAGAAGTCATCAGTTAATCAGGAATAAGACAAAAGAAGGGTGGCTGAAAGCTTAGCTGGATATCGGGGAAAAGTCAGGGAAATTTCTTTTCATTAAGAAAAATCAAGGAATAGTCAGGGGATTTTGAATAAATCTATAAATCAAGGAAAGGTCAGGGAAATTTGTTGAGATAGCTAGATCGCGCGTAAAATCAAACAGTTTCCGTCTATGTCTTACGTATTTGACTGTGTTAATTGATTGAATTCTTAACCGATCAAGTCAGGAAAAACAACGTGCATGTCATGGAATAGTCAGGGAAAAAGTAAGTCCAACAAAAGTAGCCATGCCGGATTGGTTTACGTCGGGGTTTTAGGCATAAAACCTAACTTGCTATTATACTAATAACCATTGGGATCAGATGAAGCCTAATTTACATCCGGTATGCCTGGAGCAGTTGCAATTTATCAGTTTCCTTTGAATAGGAAGTTAAGGAAATGAAATTATAACCATGGTTTTCGCACTTTCACTTGAGAAACATTGTTACTAAGCCAGTGTACATGTATGAACCCGGCTTGGTGCGTCTTGCCTAAATCTATTCAAATATATTTCCTGTACAAAACCTTCAAATAACCCGCTCCTCTTTGTAATGGCTTTTGAGAGGAGCATTCACGTATTAATGACTTTTATCGGGTTATGAGTGCTAATACACCATCTGCTTACATGTGACAAGGCCGCACCAACTATCAGCTAAGTATCAGCCACGATATACGTAGCTTAGTATAAGAGTACATGTATTAACAATTCTAATAGAGACATATTTACCAGAAATGTCATCAGTGAATATCTTAAAATCCTACCCACAAGTATATTCGAGTTTCAGCAGCTGTAGATTCTGATGGAGCAGTGCATGGTTATCCGGTACATATTATAAGTTGTTATCAGGCCCGGATCAGACCTGAGTCAGATTTGGCCCGTGCCTAATTAGATAGTGTGTTCACGCGTAAATCACTCACTCGTTACTAAAATGCGATCAAAATGATGCCGTGGCAAGTGAGGTGAGTCACTGCCAGAATCAGTTAGCATTCATACGTAATAATCTGACCTGTGCTAAAATTTGACATGGGCCTGGTCCGGGGTTTTTGGTTGATTCAACTTTGGCCCATTTCAAACAGACACTGACCCATTGGATACTTGTGCGAATGGTTAGCCCGGGCCTCACCTGGCAGGAGCTTTTGGCCCAGGTCAAGTCAATTGTGTGTTTGCGGTCATCAGCATCTGTAACAAATGCAGGGTGGCGTCTGACCTGGTAAACCTGGGAAACTCAGGGAATCAGAAAAATCTAGGAAAATATCAGGGAAAACTCACGGAATTTGACAAATTTTGCAATAAAAAAACCCTGGAGTAATTTGGGAATTTGTAAATGGTGGAAATGATATCTAATGATCGTATTTCATATTTTTTTAGGTGGTAACAATAACAGTACGACAACATCAGCTGCGAGTATACTCGGCTGGCATGAGACAGACACGCGATCACATCACTTAGCGCCACCACACCCGCCGTGGCCCATACAGGCCGGTAGCGCCATGGCACCGACGTTTTGGCTCGGACAAGGGCCGTACAGCCTGCCGTCTGCTTTACCCGTCGATCCTATCTCCATGGCAACGTCGAACGGCTGGAAACTGGCCCAGGATCCATTGACCGGTCAGTTGTACATAATTCCAGCCACGAATCTCGGTAAGACATGATTCAAATTACGGTTCTCATATTGCATTCTTTACTCCTTAGAAATATATTCAGGTAATGACGGAAACCACCATTGGGAATATCGCCTACTCGTGCATTATTCATATAGCAACAAGGCGCATCGGTTGTCATATATTCCTAAGTTTTGCGAAAAAAAATTTATGAATTTCTAAATATTTTAACTGGCTATTTACATCACAAAAAAATCGCGCTGTTTTTACCGTAGAAAAACAATATTTGGTTTCGTCGAATGTTTCCTGAATGTCGAACGTAAAACCAAATAGCAAAATATCATTTGTTATTGTAACGTCGATTTGCGACGACCCTAGGAGACTGTTGGTCGTAAAGAGAGCAGCTCTCTCTCTCTCTCTCTCTCTCTCTCTCTCTCTCTCTCCCTCTCTCTCTCTCTCCCTCATAGGTTGATTTGTAAACCAGTCGCATTTTTCGTAGTGTGTACTACATGCTTTTTGTAAAAAAAAAAACTGATGGAAGCAGTTTGACAAGCGAATAAAGGGATTGCACTTCAATGGTAGTGAATGAGTCAACAATACTTAAACGCTTCAGTTTAGAATCTATTTTCCTTACTATATATCGATGATAATGTGCTCCGCAGAAAAAAAGCGTCGGCAAAAATCATTTTATCTCTATTGTTCGTTCGGAAACTGGTTTATAGAGAATGGAGCGGGGTTGGTCCTCTTATTTCGACGGTATTTTCGTAGTCCCCGGCGACCTTCTGATTGTTGGTGAACGCGATAGAAGACTGGTTTCCGGGATATTGTGCTCTCGACGTTAGCTGACTGACATGTAGGTCCGATTATCTGGGTATAACTGAGTGCACATTCAGGGGCTAGTAAAAAGAGCGCACAAAAAGCACACATACACCTGTATTACTACATATATATTGCGGTACATGTCATAGATATATATCTCTTGTATGATGAGGGTGAATCGTCTTTCCGAATGGTAAAACTTTCTTCTATCGTAAAAACATCAAAAACTATATTCTCGTTATCCTTTTGTGAATATCAACGTCGAACATATAGGAATGTTTTTGTGAAATTATAGGGTGGGCATTGTGAGCGGGAAGATAATGATTTTCAATAAATAAGTGACAGATTAGGAATGTCACCCGAGGAGGTTGCCACTACTATTCTTTCTGAGAGAATACGTTTATCAAACAAGTCTCCCATCTTATGGTCAATATGGCTTTATAAAATGACAGATGGGTTTCATTTGTAAATACATCGATGAACGGCTTTGAGATTGTAGTATGCGCCGGGCTGAACGCGACCTCCCAGATACAGAGGCAGCTGGAAGCCCGGGTCATGGCCAGAATTCGCTTTCAAGAGCGTAAATTTGAGGAAGGGTGGAGCGAAGTGATACATGAATGGAACGTTGGAATCTGAAAAGAATTATTAGAATAAAAACAACATTAACTTCATAAGAAATTTCACAGTGTCGGCAACAGCAGCTTTGAGACGAGGCTGATGTATTCCGGCGTAAAAGGCTCAGAGTAGCGGCAGATTTGTGTAGATCTTTCCATCATCATAAATCCACTTCTGTCTTCAATACGGCACAGTAAATCGCTGAATGAACTGCGAATGACTCTCCTTCACCCGGAGATGATGCGTCTGCTAAACATGCGTTGGCTTCGCGCCAAATATCTGCGCAAAAACACCACCACCGCCGAGCGAAACACAACGTTGCCGGCAGTGTTTTTCAATGTGTCATATGTTTTCGCAAGTATTCTATATAGATATGTTGTCTAACGAAGAAATAACGAAATGTATTTCATCGCGATGAAACGAGTTTCTACGTTCTATTGATCAATGAATATAATGAATACAGTTATTTGTTGCGTTAAGTCTCATTGTGTTTCTGCATATCCCGGAGGGCACATTTGATTTCTGATTTATTAATTGGTTTTTTTCGCTGAGTTAGATTTATTTCTCGATATATGTAGTCATTCATAATCTGAATTGAAGTTTGTATAGAAAAACAACTAAAAAATATTGTTCCCGAGACAAAGCATTCTTTGAGAAAATGCATCTTTTTTTTCAGAGCCAGATATATTTTCTGAGTATATGCAGTGATCAACTACTTGTGTTGAATTGATCGACGTTGCATTCAAATTCTATAAAATATACACAAAGCTTTCTTTTAGAAAATGCATCATTTTATTCCGTATGATGCGTGCTACTATTTGAAAATCTACAAGGACATTAGAAAAAGACTTGTTTTTCCAAAATATGTACTGCAATATCTAAACGATTTCTATATTGCAGATATGTTGGATCCGACTCGGATGTGGTCAGGTTACGCGTCGGGATCAACCACTGCCTCCATACAGCCTTTACTCACTGGTCATTCTTCAGCTCAGCTTCAACAAAATCATGACCAAAATCGATTATCTGCTAGTCACTCTAATATTCAGGTAATTGTTTCTCTATTTGCCCGTATGCTTAACAAATGATTGAAGTACGATTCCACGTGTTACTGCAATGAGTTCTTTTTAATTGCGTTCAGCGCTAAGAAGGTCTAGTTCACGAGCTCAATTTGAATGACAAAACATTTAGCTAGTTCGATATCGTGCTTTCAGATGGCAGCACATTCTTTCCATTAGTATTTCTCGTAAACACGAACATGACAAATGAATACATTGATTGAAGCAGTCGTTCATCAATCTATTTGACAGTATAATGATAGTAGAATAGTCAACCTCACACATGGAGAACAATTATATGATACCTGAAGATGATCTCTAGAGTTTGAAACGTTGTGTCATTGGGAAAAACTTGGGATTTTATTGCAAAATTTACATTTCACATATTGCATTTGCCAAGGGCAACTTTCCTCTGCACTTATTCGCCATTATCAACCAGTAACCATTAAAATGTTAGTATCCCTATAGTCACCCTTGAAATACTTGGGAAAAACTTGGGAATTTTTAAATCATGTAACTGTGGGAACCATGTTATGTGCTCCATCTTTTATCTTTGAAATTTGTACTAAGCGGGTTTCAATCATATTTAGTATAATGATGTTAAACAGTTTTGAAGGCAAATTATATTTTCCTCTCTATTTCAGAAACAGAATGACGATGGTTCTTCCCTCGTCAAAGTCAGTTCATTTTCGTCCGCTCAAATTGCACCGATTTCGCTGCCGATTACCACGTCTGCTTCGAGCTTATGTTGCGAGACGAAAGACAGCGTCGTACCGGCGACAAATCCGTTTTTACCGCGTGGGCTGACGATGGGAACGGGACAAACATATCCATACACATATCCATCGACTCCCATACCACTCGTTTACGATCCGAACTACATGCCACCGGTGGCGCCACTTACTCCGGCTATATCGGAGCCGATGATGCAGTCGCGAGGCACGTCTCCGATGGTTTTCATGTCGAATATGTCGGATGCGTCGATCGACTCGGCGTCCGAGGACAACGGTCCGTCGTTCTCCGCGATATCAACCGCCGCCGCCGGCGTTTTACAGTCGACGACTTCCGTGCAGACGTCCGATTTGGAGTCGATGAAAGACTCTTCGAGTCAGTCGTCGGGTGATAATCTGATCGTAGATGTCGATGATGACTCTCAGACGGAGGAAGAGGAACGACGAGTCGACGAGGAACCGTCTGAGGAGCTGGAAGTGGCGGCCGTGGTCGATTCGACCGAGCCAATGATTTCATCGACGACCAGTGATAAATGCGGTGATATTAATGTAGATGTTGTTGATGACGATGTTGACTGTGATCGTGTAGATTCGTCTACTAAGTGTGATCCGGATAGCGACGGTGATCTGAAAATAGACTGTGATAAATGTAGAGATGATGATGAGGAGGGAGTTGATTTACGAACGATGGAATCGCTAAAGACTGATTCAGAATGTATTCCGTCGGTCGAATCCGAATCGATTCCGTCTGCTTGTGATACGATTCATAACGATGAATCGGCGGCGAAGTTCGATGAATCCGACGATGCGGTGAACGTTGTTTCAAATGAATCCGAATCGAAGGAAAATATGTGCGAAGAGACGTGTAAACTGAACGCGGAGAGACCGCAGCGGTCGTTATCGGGTCTCGATGCATTGGTTCAAGTTATCTCGAATGATTTAGAATCGGAAGAGTTTTGTTCGTCGCGAAGCGTACAGCAGCCGGACGACGATCGTCTCATCGACAATAGCTTTAAAAATCTCGGTTCAAATTTAGCGTCCGTGTTCAAATACCCCGATAACGTGTTTTCATTGACGTCCGATGATCTTAAGTCGTCATCGGCGAAAATGAATCTGTTGCCCGTCTGTAATGAATACTCAACGACGAACAGCGGTCTGGATTTACTGAGCGCCCTCGCCGAACAGCGTAGAGATGAACTAATCTCACCTCAGAGTCGTAAATCTGAGTCTTCGTTATCATCGCTTTGTAGCCCGGATATAAACCGTAATTACGAAGGTTCGTTAGACAAGTGGGATATGTCGTCGTTATCTAGTCCGGGAAGCAGTAGCGGTGCGAGGACTAGACGTGAAAGTGGTCCAAACAGTCCGTTCAGCCTTTACAGTAAGTTATCAATTACCTTGTGTTTCATTCTACATGCAGAGAAACCTGAAATAGGGTGTAGTTACCTAAAGTATAAAACCGATATAAGGATTCTACATTGGATATAAAAATAATGTTTGCAAAAAGGGGACTTATCCAAAATTTCAGGTGTCCCCCGCTTTGTACGGCCCTGACATGAAAATGACTACAAGAAATTATTAATTTTTTGTTGCAGATGAAATGGATATGACAGAGTTAGAAATGCGTATGAAACTCGCTGAAATACAACGACGATACAAAGAAAAACAAAAAGAGCTCGCGAAACTTCAACCGAGGAAAGATCGAGAGTAAGTTGAACGATTTCACAAATGATACACTTGTTTATGTTCGTGTATATTTTCTCAATGATATTTGAATCGCGGCAATGTAAAAAACCTCAATTGATTTGCTTTTCTTTTTCGCAGTCATGATAGTAAACGAGGACCAGGCCGACCGAAAAAACGAAAACTATCAAAGCAATCTTCAAAAAGTTCGGACTGGTAAGTGGCAGCATACTGCTAGGATGAATTGAGCATTTTTCAATGGTAATCTCTGATTAATCTGTATAAATGGGACATTGATTTTAAAGCTTTTGTTGTTTTTCAGTAAGGAGATGCTTTCTGATGGAGATTGTAAGTCACCAAAAATTCTTGAGCCACCACCGCCTAAAAAGAAGAAAACCTCATCCAATAAACCAGAAACAGAAAGTAAAGAGGTAATAAGCGTTCTTGAGATACTAAGGTATTGAGGGTGAAAAAATCAAAGGTACTAACTAAAAAAACTTGTTTATTGTAGGTGAAATTGAAAGTGTCATCAAAGTCGGTAAAGAAGAAAGATTTGACAATATCTCAAGTCAGCCCACCAGTAACAACTTGCAAATCTGATAGTCACACCCCTAAACCAGTAGTAGCTGTTGCCACGATACAGTCAGCACCTGTGCAAAAACACAAATCTGAGACTGAAGATATTAGGATTGCAACGAAACCAGCAGAGATAAGTGGGTCATGTGAAATATTGAAACCATTAAAACAAGAAAAGAAGAAAGATGCTGAAAGCGTAATGAAGAAAAAGCAAAAGTTTGAAAATGGTATGCATTAATTTGTTATGATTTCAAGATTCATTTTCCTGGATAGGAAATAAGAAAGTGTTGAAATTTTGATCTTTTACAGAACCACTTAAACCAAGTGAAAAGTCGGCATCTAAGCAAACTGCGACCACTATCAAAGTGGAGTCACACGCTCAACAGAAACAACCTTTCATAGTAAAGAAAGAACCAATGTCAGACTCTGACTCTGACTCTGGTATGAATCCATCTTTATCCATTAGCTTAATCAGTAGAAATCTGTGTTGAATGCTTTACAAAATCGAACATATTTATTCTTTAGAGGACAGCTGGATGACTTTGCAAGAACTGGCTGGTAAAGTGAAAAGAGAATCTCAAATGCAGATAGACTCAATTAAACAGCAAACTGTTACAGGTATAGACACTAGTGGATTAGGATTGTTGGCTAAATACGCATCAGCTTCTACTGTCATTGATGCAAAAACAAAACTCAGTGAAAAGAAATCGAACAAGGATATCACAAATGCCCCGGTTAAAAAACGAAAAAAACAAAAAGGTAATTGATCATTATGTAATTTCTTTGATTATACATAAATAGAATGCATGGAAATTTATCTACTAAATGTGGACTATATGCCTTTGCCTTTATTCTAGATGGTGAAGCTACTTCAGAAAGTCCAATGTCCAAAAAAAGAAAACCTGGTCGTCCAAAGAAATTGAGCCCTGAAAAGCCATCAGAGACTGGTAAGCAAAAGTGTTACTTATTCATTCATTGCATGATAAGAGCTGAAACTGTTTCTCTAACGCATACTGCTAATGATTAATTATAGAAACTATTGTTGCTAAGAAACCGAAGAATATAGGTCTTCAACTTCAACTGGATCTCGAACGAAAGAAAGAACAACAACAGAACACGGGCGATTCGAAGAAAGATCAAATTAAGATGAAACCCGAGAAGAAAGATGATACAAACATAAGTCTAAAGATGAAAGAAAATAAAGCTGCAGAAGTAAACAAAAAAGATGGAGGCAGAGAAATCGATAGGAAGAAACCATCGGTGAAACAGGAAACTGAAAAAGTAACCAGTAATCTGAAAGAAATGAAAACAGTAGGAAGTAAACAGGGAAATGTACTTGTGGAGACAACAAAGGACCAAGAAAGAAATGTTAAGAAACAGAAATCAGAGACTCAGATGGATAAAAAGGAGACTCACAAGAATAAGAAGGAGGTAGAAGAACCAAATGTAAAGAAAGAAAAGTTGGAGGTGGACACAGAGAACAAGAAGGAAGAACAGATGCCAATAACTAAAAATATGGACAATAAAGAAAAAGATAAGAATAAAACAGCTCTCGTTAAAAAAGAAACTACAATGACAAAGAACAACGAATCTAAGAAAGAGAGGAATGAAATGGACAAACAAGATAAAGAACGCGAAGCATCAAATAAAGCAATAAGTGAAATGAGGGTATCCTCATCAACAAATAATGATATTCGTAATGCAGAACTTACTAAACCTCTAAAGGTAAAGATAGTTTCTATTTTATGTCCGTAAAATGTTGTTCCCTGAAATTGAGGTTTATTTATCACTTCAAATTTACAGATTGAGACTGACAGCCAAAAGTGGTCGCATGAATGGAGCATACGCCGGAGTGAACGCATATTCCTCAGTGATTCTAGTCCTCAACAATCGCCAAATATGGGTCCGATCTATCGCTCTCCTCCACAACAACATCAACAACCACAGAGCTCATCTCCGCCTACTCACAATAAATCCTCATCAGTGTCTCCTCCGTCGGACAAGAAATCTCCGCTATTATCGCAGATGCAAACGTTGACCCAGAAGGTAAAGAAGAAGTATTCAAAAGCGGCGATGAACAAAGGAAAGAAGAAATATGTGAGTGTTATCATAATCTTTGAGAATCTCCCAGTGATTATCAAAAATTGTCACCCGGACCGTTCAATGGAGGTGTCCTACTAAATATTTCAGAAACTGCCTGAGAAATTTAAATACAGCGAAATATACACGGACAGCGAACCTGACTCAGATGAAATAGATGAAGAAGATGAAGACAGTGATAATAAACCATTGACTGCATTTATTGAGAAATCTCGTAAAGCAGGTTAGAAATTCACAATAATCTCCCAATTCAATAATTTAATATTTGAAAAATCTTCTGTCTAACTTGGGAATGTATTTTATCTCTTCCAGAGTTGCAATCATGCGTTCTTGACAAGGATGAGTTGAAAGATGGCCTTCGAATTCTGCTATTCATGGAAGATCTATTTTACGAAGGTGAAGTGAAAGCAATTCAACCTCCTGACATGTAAGTTACAATCTATGCACCCCTGATGTATCCCTGATGTTTCGTTGTTTGAAACACATTATGTTGTTGTATATATAGTTATGGTGTTCTGGTTTATGGAGAAAGGGGTAATCGACCACATATTCTACCACAAGAGGAACTTTTACGTGAAGCTGTAAGTTCTTCTATTGACCTTTCTTGGGAACAAAAAGCCCTGGACTACATTCTCTTTAATATTGTGAATTTGATATGTATCTAGGTTTTGGATCTCAAACCAAAAAGTCCCGATGACTTACCAGAAGGTAGACGAATTTGTGCTTATTGGAGTCAACAGTTCAGCTGTCTTTATCCAGGAACAGTAGCTAAATGTAAGTTGTCCTCACCACTCAAAGAATAGACTCAATCAAACGTCGCTATCAAAATAATAATGGAATTATCTTTATTTCCTATTGCAGCAAGTCCTAATCCAGATGCAAACAAAAATCTGATAAATGTTGAGTTTGACGATGGTGATTCTGGAAAAATTCCTATGGACCACATTCGAATGTTGCCTCAACATTTCCCTCAATGTTGCAGTAAGTAAAAGAATTGATATCAAAAGTGGTATATGTGTATGCCTTCTTGACAAATTTTGATACGTCTTTTGATGATTTGATTTTTAGCATCCGAGTCAACATTCTTACTAGACCCAGCAAGCAAAAGGAAGAAACGCACTTCATCCGAAGATCTCATGTGTCTCGAAAATAAAGAACGCAAACCGTCATTGGGCAACACGTTACCTGGGTTCAACCTCGATAAGATCCGCAAGAAATGCAGCACGCTGAAGTACAATAAAGTGGAGAAAAAGGTACGACCTCCGCAATCATCCGACTCGGACGGCAGCAGTTTCGAAATGAGTAATTTGTGTGAACAGTTGGACAATATTGTATCAAAAGAGCGGAAAAAGAAGAAATACAAGCGAATAAAAGACATGACAGAGAAGAATTTGTCTGGAAATAAAAATAGATCTTCGGCAATGTTGAAAAAATCACCGTCACACCAGAAACCAATACTCAGTAAATCACATTTCAAGAACGGCGCTGATTTCGGTCTGAAAATGAAAAAATCGACGTTGAAAATCGGGCCAGCGAACAATCGTCGAAACGCGAATAATTCTAGTCGACCGAGTCTGAATTGGGCAAGTTCAGACGACGAGCGATGTTCAGCAGCGACGTCGAGTGAAGAGGAAAGTTCGGACGACGAACAAAACAACAGCCCAAATAAACAACAACGACGCAAATCTCCAGCTGCTAAAACACGCAAGTCACCAACTAAAAAAGAGTCTAAATCATCTTCTAAAACTGATGGTACGGCTCTAATGTTTCTCCACACAGAATTTCATTCATTTTAGACGATACTCGTGTTTGGTATGTAAGCTATTTTTCATTTCAGTTCTGATTCCGCTGTGCGATATTTGGTCGTGGCATGGAAAGAGTACGCAGAGGCCGGGACTGAAAGGCAAAGCAAAGAAGATTTACTTTAAAGCGATACAACGCGGAGATGAAATCATCAAGGTAAATTATCATCTTTTTAAATCTCATTCGCGTAATGCTAATAATTTGGTTAATGTTTACGTCATTGTTGTTTTGATAGGTCGGTGATTCAGCGGTGTTTATAAGCACGGGACGACCACATTTACCATATGTAGGACGAATAGAGAACCTATGGGAGGCTTGGGGAGGAAACATGGTCGTTCGTGTGAAATGGTTCTATCATCCTGAAGAGACGAAAGGCTGTGGAAACAAACTCACTGACCCGGATGTAAGTTTTATCATAAATCATAATCATGAAGAATCCCTGAATCAGACCCTAGATCCATCGCTGATTAATCTCAAAATGTCACTTTCTAAATTACTCCATTCAAAGTACAGCCATATTAGAACAGGCTTACCAGTGATAATGTGAACATATCATACATCATGGTTTTGTTATAATTTTAGGACGCATTATTTGAGTCGCCACACGGCGATGATAACGACGTACAGACGATATCTCATCGATGCGAAGTTCTTTCGTACAAGGAGTATCGAAAACGAGCCGTTTCAGACGCCGATATGACCGACGTTTATTACCTCGCCGGTTATTACGACCCGGTGTTGTCGTACGCGACGTTCCGATCTCACGTATCTCGCATGTAGATAGAAAACAACAACAACTCGCGCTCCAGGAGCTATAGTTCTACAGTTGTGGATGACGATTCGCAACATGAGAGTCAAACGATATATATATATGTGCGCATTGAATTTACTTTGTGTTTAGTGAATATTACATAGATCCTTGTTTCGATCTCAATGTGAATAACATCATTGTAATGAGTAATAACATCTATGAATTATATCAACTACTTATTAATGTAACACTGGATGATGAGTTGAACTGACAGGTGGATTGGTCGGGGAGTGGGGTCTTCTTCATCAGTTTAACTCTCAAATATCTTGAATGAAAGTATACATCGTTAAATCAATGTCGGATATCGTTAAACAACTGTTTAATTGTTGAATTTGAAATTATTTGTGACTGATGTTATCGTACGTAGCATGTAAATACAAGCCAGATCTCATTTCAATGATTCAATTCTACTCGGATTCTTACATTTCTCATATCTCTAAAACCTGGCTTAGAAATGACACTTCTCATTCCATCACGCAAACGCTGAACTTCATCATTACGCATCGTGTATATAAAAATCATTTGAATCGTCGCGCTGTGTATCGCACTCTACCATGACAAAATATACGCAACGTTTACATCACCCATCAAAACTTACTTAAAAATGCATAAATCCCGGTGTTGACTTTATGCTTATATCGAGTAAGCACATTAACTGCAGCTAGAGCTTCTGAAAAAAGATCAACTCGCAACTCTATTCACTCCACTTGATGGACATGCACAGAAATCGTTTTTGAAATGATTTCGGTGTGCGTTGATGTTTTCTACGTCGTAAGGAACAGTTCTTAGTAAAAAAACATTCACAAATACAGTGTATCTATAACACAGACTTTATTAACTTTCTATACATCATGCTTACTGAACTTAACGGAATACCGGTGAATTTATATGAAAAAAAAAAGAAAAAATCCATCATTGCCATACTTACCCTATGCTTAGCCACAATCATTCCATTGTTTAATGACATTATGAAATATATATTAATATATGTGTGGTGTATATGCATATGAAATACTTGTGTTAACAACATGGGCTGATTTTAAGATGTTTTCATTTATAACTGCCTAACATCTCATATAATCTCTATCTAGATGATAGTGCATGTACGCACCTAAAATAACAATAATAACTTAACTGTGGTTATGGGATCAATAATTGTTCATGTTCTTAAACGTAGCTAAAATGTTCAATTTTCTACCACCAGGCTTCATGTTGGTATATGAGGATGTACCACTGCACAGTTACCGTATGAACCTGAAGTGAATGTTTCCAAAAGTCTAGAGACACGAGAATGGAAAACGTATTGTAGTCAGCCAACCTGTTAAAATATCATGCCCTGTTTTTCTGCACACTGTATTCATCCAACGTAAGAAACCAACTTTTGAGCAGTTGGCTCAAGAATGTTTGAAATTAACTGATTCCAAAAACTGACATAAATTCTAATTATAAGCTACACTTCCTTTAAACTCGACATCAACTCCAGAATGCTACCTACAGTAAATTCCTGTTGATTCTAGTGTTGTTCGATGCATCCTTGAATTGCTAATGATAAAAATGACATTGTATCACTGTATTTATGACATGTATATACCGCGTATCCTAAGAGATGAATATTCTTGTACAAAAGATATCAGTTCTAAAAAGAATCCGAATACTGTAGTAAGATTTTGCTTCGGGCCTGCATTTGCTTCTCACTAGTCATTCAGATACATCATCTCAGATAATCACACCTGAATACATAGAAATAGCTTTGATACAATTCCATCTCGACTGAAACGAGTGCATTGATTCAAATAATCAGCTAAAATGAATCGAAATACTATGATGGGCATTAAATACAAAGGGTGTTGACACATAAACTTCTTGAACAAGATCTGTGTTAGTTGCTGTTATAGTGTTGAAACTATCAAAGTTTGTTGATTAATTGCGACCGGTCTCATATCTGCCAATAAGAGCTTGGTTTATTTATGATTTTAATTACTGTGCTGATTAAATCATAATTTTGAATCGTGAAATTGACCCCATGGTTTGTACTAAATTGGTGACTTATTGGTCTAGTATTTGCCATTGGGAATTATTGAAATTGTAGTTCTCAAAGAGGGGGACCTCATTTTGTAACTGCTGGCGTTCTTGATATGGGTATAAATGTCATTGAGTTTATTCTGAGCTCTCTGATTATAGTACATCTGCAGGGTTTAGCAGGGTTGTTCCAGTTATTAGTTCTTTTCACGGTATAGAAATAAAACTATGTGAAAAACAGAAAAAACCTGACCAAGCTATGTGGGTGTATTGGAAGGTGTTCGTATCGTGAAAAAATCCCAAGTTATCGAACAAATGGGAGCATTTATGTTATCGGCATATTTTTGTTCTTGATTAAATCGAAAATGTAAAACATGTAAATGTGCTGCTAGTTCGAATATGTGCTTTATAGAATTTTTATGTTGTACTGTATCTTATAATATATATTATGTATATGTGTATTTTTTCTCCTATGTAGAATACGAATGCGAATGCGAATGTTCAGAACTGAAGCCGTTTAGCTTCAAAACATATTTGTGGACCATCACTATTTACAACAACAACAAAAATTATTTAAAAGCTTTTAGCATGATTTAAGGCATTGAATCGAAGAAGCACGAAAATGTATTATGTGAATTGTTTATTTTGAGAACATATTAAATGGTACGGTATATATATATATATTCTTTGGTTATCTACGTAGTTCTTAAATGTAATAATTCTTGAATTAATTATCAGATTTTATTCATTGATGAAGAATGTTTTATATAGTATCTTATGTAGTCTATTTTAACGTAATATCGATTGATTTTCCGGTTTTTGTTTTTTTAGTTTAAAAAAAATGATAGAGTTTTTTTGTTTTCCTCTTAATTTCTTATGAATTCATCTGCTTCAGCTTCAGGCCAGTGTCGTTCTAAACAGATGAACGAATGGAAACAAACGAGGCTTAGAATGATAAACAAGTTATTGTTAATTTTTCTGAAATAATTTAATAGATTTTTGAATGCGGCTGATCGTTTCCAATGAAATTCATATTCTCTATGCTAAGTTTGAGTCACTGTCGAATAAGGTATAATTTCAGAGAAAACCCTTCATCGTGTAATTTTTTAGTGATAGCTTTAATAAATCATGTCTGCTTTTATTTCTAAATGGACTGGGCGGTAAAATGATATAATGGACAAGTTTTTTCTGATCCGAAAAATGTGATAGGGCTATTGAAATATATAATGCATGTTCTGTAATTATTGTAGGCTATGCATACAAGCTTCTTATGCGGGGAGCAAATATGGCCGAGAAAAGTGTAATTTTGTCGAAGAACAAAGGTTATCAGATTCATCCTCCCTCAGCAGGAATTCGAACCTGGTGGCTAGACTTGGCCAAGCAGCCGTCTCGATGCCATCAGGTTTGAATCTCTGCTGGGGGAGGGTGTCAGTGGTTGTGGAAGTAAGAACAACAAGGAATTGGATGATAACTAGGTTATCATCAAAGAATTTTTTTGCGTAAAGCAAATTAACCGGTTCTTACTTTCTGTCCATAATAGATACCAGTATTCTGATTTCCCGATTCTGAAAGTAATTCTGATGAAATTGGACGAGGAAAGTTTATGAAATCTCGCACTCTGTCTCCCATGATTAAAGGTTTTAGAATTTGAAAGGCTGTGGAATGACACTTTAAATACGGGTTTCACCGAGTTTCTGCTGTGATAAAACACTGCTTTTTGTAAATTTAATCATTTTCAATTTTGACAGACGTTAGAAATTTGCATGAAATTGAAATGAAATTGAGAATGAGAAATGACGTTGTTTTTGCACGCAAGTTGAAAAGCGCCCCCTGAAGGTGCTATGGATATAATAGGCTCAGGTTTTGATGTTGTCATTGTCAATGATTCTATTTTGGCTCGTATTCTTGTTTTAATGAATCACTGACTACGAACAAATATTCATTCAAAATGCCACGGCTTCGGATCTGACCACTGTGTTGAATTTATTCACTGCGAGAAGAATTGCGGGAAATGTTAAAACAATGATTTATTTGTATCGGGGGCATCTTCAGGATTAGCAAAACGCTTTCAAGAAGGAAGGATTTATATTTTTCTACGAGGAAGATTAAAGCAGGGTTTAGTGCTTGGGATATCGATTGATATTATGAATAATGTAGGTGGCCTTAAGTCGTGCTTGTGCTGATGCCACCACTTTTTGTAACATATACTTGTATCAATACGGTGTGCTTATTATTTGCATTTATTTAGAAATTAATTTCGGACGAAATGTTTAAAACGATTTGCTTTATCTTAAACTTCATTTAACCGTCACAATTCTATAAGAAGAAAGCTAAGCTGTTATATTCTGGCTAAAAAGTAAATGATATTTTTTTCATGTATGATATTGCTTGAGATGCGATGCTGATATTTCATGTGCACATTTTATTTTCTGTTTGTTAACTGTATTTGAAGTAGCTTTTCTTGCTATTCTATAGCGAACAAATCTTATCGAGAAGTTTTAGGTGTAAAAATTTCTGTGGTGCACTGATTACGATATGAAACCTTTCGGGGTGAATTAACTGCTTATGAGGTTTCTTCATCGTGATTAATCATCAAAATTCAATCCCGTTAAAAGGCTACAGTTTTACTTCAAAGAAATATTACTCCCATTCGGCAAACATCCTCCATGTAGTAATATGATTACAAATATTTTGGGTTTTTTCAGTTCATATGGTAAAGTTTCATTACCAGATAGTTTTTCTTTGATACGGCATTATTTCAAAGTCTGAAACGTTTTGAGGACAACACGTTTGGTTTAAACAGTACTATCCCCTGGTAGAAGCAGGGTCTATTTTTCAATCTATCTAAGTAAGGACCTTTCTGGTTTCTCATAGTCATTATTTTCAGTGAATATACATGTATATGGTACAGTGTGGTACTAGTTTGTGTAAAATTTTATCATTCAAAAAAGAGATACTATTATTCAGTGTATAACCGAAATGCAAATATATTATATATACATACATATATAAAAAAGAAATTGTATGAATAAAATGTGGAATATTTTCATTTTTGCTGTTTGTCGTGTTCTATTATTTTGTGCTTCATGTCCTGTTCAATCGTGACTTAAAGTTTGTAATCAACCTATTACTATTTGTATTTGATTAGAGCCACCGCCTACATTTCATGATCTTACTTATGATATCATGTAAATACCAGTAATGCCCAAGAACAAGAAATGCGCGCTTCGATGAGTCCGAAACAATAGGTCGTCAAACGTTACCGAACTGGCCCAAATTCACGAACCCGCCTAGACACAAGTTCGAGGATTTTGCAAAGACATATAAATGTGACGAAAGGCAAAACCATATTGGCGGAGGTGTCATTAGTTCCACAATCTCGGATACAATACCAGTTGGTCGAATAAGTTCGGGGCAAGATGGTGAGTGGTGTCCCTTTGATGGACGCGGATGATAGCGGTCGGAAGATCTATACGGAAGCTGCTAAGTCTTACCGATCGTGCGGAGTCGAACAACTAGAGATAAGCGAGGAAGACGAACAACATCGAAAACAGAACAAACGCGCCCGATTCCGAAATACGACTTTGGTAACAATTGTATCGTTTTTGGTATATTTGAGCGATTCGTTATCGAAAGCAGGCGTTATTCCGATCATTCCTTTAATCGTAGCGAACTTTTATGGGTACGATTTCGGTTTCGCAAATGCGAAGACGAAACTCGTTGATGATGATTTCGTTCGGAATGGGAGTATTCTGTCGAATTCAAGCATCGCTGATGAGAATGAGCTACGCGATGAAGTCAGACGACAGTCCGTGCTTGTGGTTCTACTTCAACCAACTTCGGAAATATTATTCGGATTTTTAGTTGGTTTTGTAATCGATGTTTTCGGAGCAAAAATTCCGTTGATTATCGGTACGTTCGCATCGTTAGGTTCAGCAGTCGTATGCGCGTTTGCTCCGTCGATCTGGGTGTTCGCTGCAGCTCGTCTGATATCTGGAATATCTGGCGTATTTACTTTGATCGCTTGTCTGGTTTTACTGACTCTGGTAAATCCGGATGAAAACGACCGCACCAGCGCGATCAGCATAGCTTATTTTGGTCAGGTGCTAGGGACGCTTTTCACGCCAGTTTTCTTCATTATGAGTGAATACATCGGCGACCAGTCCTGTTTCTTCCCGATAATCGGCGTTTGTTGCGTAACTGGATTTATTTGTTTTTTCGTCGACACGAATTCTGAAAGTTTCGAAACGTTTACGGATCTGAAAATCAAACGTGGCGAATGTTGCCAGGTCGTTAAACACGTTTTCTTCGATCGGTATTTGACGTTATTGATGTTGCTGGCGTTTATGTGTTCATTCGTGAAATTGATGCGACAACCGTTATTAACCGAATGGGAATTGACCGTAATACACGCTAAACTCTGGCAAATAGCCATCGTTTCTCTATCGGACGCTCTCGTGACCATTTCATTTCTGCTCGTCCTAAAAAACTACATATTCTCGAAAATCAAAAAGTCGCTCATAATATCGTTCGGATTCTTTGCGCTCGCCTTTTCCAATATTCTCTACCCGTCTCTCAGAACGATCTGGATGTACATGATACCGGAGATCATTTTTCGTATCGGTATGCTGGCTGTTTGGTTAAGTTTACCGGTAGTTTGTAGTTTGATCGCGACTAATTCGCGCTATGCCGGGGTGAAGGGGAGACTGTTTTCAGTTTTACAAACCTTCCTAAGCGCTGGATCATTATGTTCGGCCATAGTCACATCATCAACAATAAATTATGTAGGATTTTCAATTATTACTTACATCGCTGCCACGATTTCAGCCGTTTGTGCATTACCAGCGCTATTTATCATTAAATTGGAAAAGAGTTAAGAATAGTATTTCATGATGAAATAGAACGCTCACCTGACTGCACACCGCGCCCCCTAGTGGCTGGCCACAGTCGGTCAAGTTGTAAACATATACAATGATAAGGACGTTAACGTTAAAGACTCTGTGTTCAAAAGTTTTTTTGTAAGGCTAACAAACAATAGGCCTACTTGTTTTCTGCTGAGGTCAAAGGTTCGCCCGGTCGGTCCCAACATTACTTTTTTCTAAAATCATGATCAGGGGTCAGTTTATAGACTGGTATCAACTTTAACCCGGGGCTAACTCAATTCATTTTCAAGAGAGTTAACCCTGGCTATGTCGATACCAGTCTATGAAACTGGATTATTGCAGTTTACAAAAGTGACACGACCGCTGCGGAGAAACGAGGTATCATTTTTTAGCCTAACAGAATAACGATATATAATATATGTACCCCAATGTATCTCTATACGAAATTTGGCGGAATATACTTTTGCCACCGAAAACGACTGTCAAACATCATTCAATAAATAAACTGGAATATCGGGAAATGTTTTTAACTAGTTCAATGACGTTGGACAAAAAGTAACGTTGCTGGTGCCTTTTAAATGGGTTTTAGTAATTTGTTTTTTGTTGTGATCGAACACGATGAAATCAAAAAGGAGTCAGCTGTACCAGAATGCATTCTTCTGCATCTCGGGAAAGTTTTAAGTGTCAGATTGTCTTTTGATGATAACTTGAGTTCATAGCTTATAGAAGATTGTCTTGATAAGTTGATGATCTAACATAATAATCAAACCATTTGAATTTCGCGGGGTAAGTTACAAGAGCAGAGGCTTTCCACCAAGTAGACTGGTTGCCTGTCCAATTTTGCATTCGCAGATGAACACCAGCAACCAGTCTATTCGCCAACCACCAAACTCGTCGCAGGAAGCTGGAGGCAGCACTGTACGGTCCCCAAGCGGCATTTCTGTGAACTAATGTAATACTGCGGGCTAGTGTCGGTAACCAGTCTAGATTTGCTGCTGAGAACTGAGGCAGGCGAGTTATTTACAAAATGGCGTCGAGCGCAGCCTCTGCTTTGAGGCAGGGAGTAAAGCAAGTTAAACCCATACTTTCCACGAATAAAGAAGATGCTAGACGTCGGGTTTTAAATCTGTATAAAGCTTGGTATCGACAGATTCCATATGTCGGTATGTATTTTGCGAACTGTCCATCGAGAGTAAAGCTATGCCTTGCTGATCAACTGTCAATTCAAATTAATTTTATTTTTATTTCGTTCGGGAGTGGACAGGTCAAATGCTGTGAATCAATGGTTGCCATTCTACTATAAGAGAATATGTCGCTATATTTTCAGTAATGGAATATGACGTACCAATTACTGTTCAAATGGGTCGCGATAAAATCAGAGCAGAATTTGAAAAGAATCGCCATGTCACTGATATGCGAAATATAGACCTATTGGTAATCAAGGTAAGGGAGAAAAATGACAGTTTACAATTTTGAAAGTCTTAGCGAAAATTGAGTAGACCCACAGCCAGTTGAACATGAGCATTTTCAAGCGCCTTAAATTCAAAAGGGGCTGGTTCATACTAATCAGGCTAACTGCGGGCCGGGTTTTGTACTGCGGCAGTCTTGTGATACCATAAGGTTGGATTCATTGCTGAGAGGGACTGTGTAGGCCCTTTTCATAGCCTAGCCCCTTAGTTAAACAGGATGATCGAGTACTCAGTCGCAGTCTGTATCTAGTTGTTACATATTTTTAATTGAACGTTTGATCCTTTCCAATTCAGGGACAAATGGATCTTGTCGAAACGAAAGAAATCTGGAAGCAGAAACACCACATCATGACTTTCTTCAAGGAGTCGCAGAAACCCAGGCCTTCCGATTTCCTATCGAAATTTTATGACGGACATGAAAATTAGCGGCAGAATAGAATTATTAGAACTTTTTCAGTAAAAATTCTGTAAATACTTTATCTTAGATCGAATTCAAGCTCTATAAATGCATTGTCGAAAGTCCCTGAGTAGCGTAGTACATGGAACATCATAAATCTCAATCGATTTAGAAAATATCAAAAGTTATTTATTTGAACCACAATGAGAATTGACTAGGACATTATTGTTGTAATTGAGAAACGTATTGAAAGCTATGTCATCGTGCTTCTGTCATCATCTGCGAGGCTTTCGTAAATTCCTGAAATGAAACATTATTTATAGAGATAACAGCGTGCTGTAGTGAAATGTTGTGTGAATAAAATAATTGTTATTATTAAATGATATCTTGAATTAGAGGCATTTAATTCTTTTAAGAATCCGGTTTTTGAAGACCAAGATTTGTGGTTACGTGAGGATGATCCGGTTAATTTACCTCTTTAAGTGCGCTTTCTAAGAGACAAAGTGCTTGAATAGCTAACTTCTTGCTCTCCGTATCTGGATCTTTCTCGATGACGTATTCCATCCACGCTTTGACCTCGGTGATTTCCGCTTGTAGTTCGGACATGAACAAAAATCCCGGTAGCGACAAAATGACCATCGACGTAGCAAACAAAGCACCACGTCTGACAAAACTGAAATGATAAACAAGTATTTGATACTTCTCATACGACACCTGCGGTCAGTACAGGGTCCCTACAACTCCTTGAAAACTCCTTGATTTTTGAATATATTTTTCAAGGTCCTTGAAAATCCTTTAATTTTGAGAAATATCCATACACTCCTTAAATTCTGGGAAAGTCCTATTAAAAATTTTCAAAAGGTCCTTTTCAGAAGACAGTATATTCTATTATTCTTCATTGTGTGACTTGTGAGTGAAAGTTGTTTCACTTTGAGATTTAAAACATTTAAACATGTAAAACCAAAACGGCACACACAACAACTGATCAAAATTTGAGAAAAACATGGATTTTGTTTTTGAATTTTCGACTTTTTTTCCATTTATATGAACGCGAAAACCTCCTTGAATTTTGAAAATTACTCCTTGAAAATTCCTTGAAAAGTTCTTGAATTCTGGATACCAGGAATTGTAGGAACCTTGCAGTAATGATATGAAATGAGTTTATGGTACCAGTACATACCAGTCCGAATGAAATCTGATGACCCATATAAAATGTAACAACGTTGAAGCCATTTTCATCGCAACCTGAAATGTAAATACATGTAGAATGTGGTGATTATCACTTTACGTAGAGTGGAATCTGGTTATAACAAAAACGTGATATTAGAATTTAGTCTAAGTATCACAGTTTAGTTAGTTTCATACTGGTATTACAAACTAATTGGTCTTCACAAACAGATATTCAGAGACAGTTGGTGGAAGATAACAACTGGTGGGTAAACTAGTAACTATGAACTTTAAATTGTCACTTAGTGCAACTATCCACTCAAACTGACTTTCAAACAACTGGCCCCTGGTCTCCAGGTCGTTACAAGGTTCCAATCATCAATCTATATTGAATTTACAGTGACTTACGGGACAATGTAAAGCTGCATACATAATAACGCCCAGTGTATAGAGTAACCGACTCAAAACCAATGAATCTTCACCAAGCAATCTCAATGTGTTCTCTTGTCTGAAATACAGGGTTAAACTGAATACACATCCAAAACTCATCAGCTCCACAGTTGTGGATTAATATCCACTTATTTTCACGGATCCACTCATTTCAAATACCTGTCAAAATGCAACATTAACGGGAAGAAGAAATTCCCAGCGACTGAAGCAAACTTGTTCTTCACCAGTTCTACATCAGGTTTAACCCTCCCTTTGCCGAACCGTCGAGTTTTGCTTTCAATACGTTTCTGCACGACATCCCTCCACGATTCCTCTTCATCTCGCGATGATTTTGTGATGACTTTAATAAGTGGAGCATTACATGTACCAGCAGTGTCATTCAATGTCGAAGGTTTTGATAATTCCTTTGCTGAAGCCGCCAAGACCTACATCAAATATTCAAATAGTGTATTGTCTAAGAATTTCAAATATAAAGTCTTGTTTTAAGGTAAACTGTACCTCCAGAATGTCCAACCGCTGCTTGATATTATAGTTCCTTTCATAGAATTCATGTGTTAGGTAATTCGCTGCCTAAAGATTGAAGTTTCTTTCATGAAAAACATGTCCATCGAAAAAAGGTGCACACATACAGTTTACAACATCGTTACCTTGACTGGACATGTCACCGTTAACGCGACCAATGCATTCCTTCGTAACGATGAGAATTCGGTAGTGTTGAAATTATCGTTTAAATGCAACAAAATCTTTGCGAATTCTTCAGCGATCTGAAAACACAGACACAATAATTATTTCTAAAATCATTGTATAGTAAAATCATCTGAACCAAATTTGTATACCTCGTCTATATTCGTGTTGGCGTTTCTAATGAGATCTTCAGCAGAACTTAAGCATAACTCCACACGGTCTGGGTCATCAGTACTCAGAAATCCTGTCAAAATCAGAATGAATCAGTTAGTAACAAATTCACAAATGCAGCGATAAATATATGTGGGTTTTTGTGCTTGTTACCTTCCATGCAGTCTCGAATGTAATAAGGCTTTTTCACTTTTGAAACTGGTACATCGTGGGACATGTCATAAGGCTGAAGATCATCATCACTGCAACAGAATTATATTCAACTCCTTCACTCTAGGAGAATCATAGTATACACAAGTGTATAAATGAATAAATCTGGAACGAATAATAACACACCTGTCTAAATCAGATTCTTCATTTTCGGAACAAGTGAAACCTTGTTTCTTGTTTTCGTCACTTGTTTCTTGTTTGCCAACTTTATGCAAGTCTTTGTCTTCTATGGTCATATCATGAAGATCCCTGTTAGCAATGAATCAGCTGAGTACCGGTATATTCAACAAAACCTTTAACACGTAGCGGGTGTAGCATATTTGGTGTAATGATTGATACCTTCGTAGTTGAACACAGTCTGGACGCGTTGGTTTGACGAGTAATTTCACTAATTCATCAATTTCAGCAGTTTTTTCTACCTGAAATAAAATTATAATAACTTTATTTTGCCTCGAATTACATCACGATTATATATACAAAATTATGTAAAAGAATACAAGGGAGTTATATATAAGTGTGATTATGGACACATAGACTAGGGTCTAAAATGAAAGGTCGGAAATATCATCGATAATGCATGTGTATTGAGGAGTCAAATAATGGAACGACTAGGAATGATCTTACCTCGAATTCTAGTTTATGGCCTTGAGGATCGACTGAAACAATCAGATGTTTACCAATAAACATTCCCAGCAGGCGAATTTGAGGTACAGAACTTTCTAAATGTGGCTGTACACCTTCTAAAACTTTACTCATCACATCTGAAACAGTTTGAATTACTGATACATATTTCCTAATTTATTCATATCACAGAGATTAATTATGATTTAATTTACCGTCTTTATATTGTTTTAACTGCTGTTCATCCATGAACGATACGCAGACAAGAATCGCTTTAGTGATGTAGCTGTGTTGTTCATAAGATGTATGTTTGATAGCGCTACCATCTCCCCAAACTCGCAGTAATGATAACAATACCTGGATATCACAGATAATGGAAATTAGAAATGTATGCAGTACCTCAGTTGGAAAAGCATAGATTATTTGAATGTACTACAGTAACACACCTTAGGAATCAGCTTCCTACCTTCGTTTGATAATGATAGATAACCTATGATATTTTGAAGTATTTTTCCCTGAAACACACAATAATTCAAAATAAGTAAAAACATATCTTAAATAATTTGATGAGATATTTCCTGCATAGCGCACCTCTTTGAAATATCTTTGTAGCAGCATTTTCTTGCAAAGTAAGAATTCAACTTTATGATTGTTTATCACTGCATCACCGAGCAACTGATGTACAGACCCGTACCTAAAACATGAATAGCACTTGGTTTCTGATGAAATTAGAAAATGATTAGGGTTTTGAGAATCTTGAGAAAATTTACCAATCAGCTCGTTTGATAATAGGAATAATGACGGATTCTATACAGTTATCAGGTACACCAGTAATGACTCTTTCACAAACACGTCTCCAGATGAAGTCATTTTCAGCGTGTTTTATAAGAACTGGCAACAGCTCATCCCATAAAATATCTAGAAATAATAAAAAAAACTCAGTAAAACATGAATCAAAATGATGTTCCGATAGTCAAGATATAAAACGGTTAAATGGTATATTTTTGTTCAGAAATTTTCAAACCTGAAAATCCACAAAAACATATTCGCCCACAGAGAATGCTGACAAATTCTAAAGAGCAGACACTATCTTTTGATAAACAACTATGAGCCTGTTCCATTGCAGACAATATACCATCTGATATGTATCTAATGTATTTTCTTGGTAAAAATTCATCGCTGAAATAAGAGAGTTCCATAATATATAAAACCATTAAATAATATGAAATCTAATCTTTCAAGTTTCATTCATGTAATAAGATCTACCCAACCTGTTTTCTGTTTTCAATTTGTTGGCCATTTTATCGGGAAAACTGATCAAACCAGCTACGAGTTGATCCCACATAGTTTTGTGATGAAAACTTTTCACTGCACATTCCGACAATAAAAATTCATTCAGTTTCTTCGCGAGTAGATATTTTTCTAATAAAGACACTAACAGGCTGCACTGATATCCTAGGCTGCAAAACATAATTCATTGCACAATTGAAAATCCGTGCAAAATGAAATAATCATACAATTGTAGAGTGTATCTGCTAGGGAGATGATATCCTCCATTGTCGGTATCCCGTGTCAAAGTAAGGTATGCTATCCCAGTTTGCCTCAGATTTAAGTTTCTAAACCAGAAAACCCAGGAAAGAATTTAATCAAACATCTTCTAATGGCGCAATCAGAAATTTCTTGTTTACTATTGGGAGGTGTCATTTCTATTTCTGTTATCCACAAAAGTATCCCAAACATTGGAATACTGCAAAAATTGAGCCTAGATATGGAATAATCTTTACCTGCAAGACTGTATACATGTTGTGAGGCAAATAAAACTATCAGCTGGAGGTCCGTTCAGTACGACTTGTTCCATCAACTTATTCATTCTATCCTTTGGGAATCTGGAGATCCAATCGACGGAAATCATCTGCAGAAATCGTTCCAAAAATCGTGGATAATGGTTCCGAATGAAATCCGTTGAAACTTCTGAAATCTCTGACTCGGAGAAAGGTAGATGTACAGTTCTGTATAATCTACGTTCAGTTAGTAGTGAGACGATTCCCTGTAGGGAGTGTAATCCATTCTCCGGGTCGGATGACTGACTTAATGAGTTTAGAACAGTTTTGACATAGGCGCGAATATCTGCCATCGCAGTGGAATTGAACCGAACTGAAATCACTGGAAAAAAATTCATAGAATTCTGATGTAGGATGGAGGAAGATAAATGACAGTTTGTATCACACAACCTAACAGATCCATAATGGGATAGGGTTTATTGGCTGCAAAGGTTATTATTCTCTGGTCTGGTTAATAAAAAAAAGAAACATAGGACTTGCTAATAATCAAGCCCTGCTTGCTGTATCATTTATATAGTAACTTTTATCACTAAAATAGGCCTAATAGGCAATAAGTATAGTTTAATAGTATATGGCGTTCCGTTTCGATCTATTAGGCTATCAATAATTTTATATCAAGTAATTGATTGAACCGTGTATTTACGCGGAGAGGTGCGGATCTGCACTTTTACCAAGGGTTCTACTGCCGGGTTGAATACGCGCCAGCAGTAGCCAGCTGAACAATCGTGGAACTTTTAAGGCCATAAAAATAAATTACTTGATTCCCAACAGCTCCCCTCCTAATTTAATGTTTCGAATTGATGATATCATTGATCTGAAATAATCAAATAATTACGAATAAATTTAGATTATTAACATGTTCTTAACATTATTTTCAGTGTGCATAGTAAACAATCGAGTTCACTTTTGACATTTCGTCTATAAAATGCAAAGTTTTTCATTTTCTATCGAGACCTGTGACGACAGGCCCCAGATCCTCTCACGGGACATCCGGTCGACGACATTGAGATAGTGGCGATCTTAACCGGATTCAATCCAATTCAATTAACCGGAAATGTCGCTTATCTACCGAAACGTTTTATTGTGGAGCCGTTGCCCCAGGAAACAGTAGACACTACTGCTGCCGAGGGAGAACTGTCGAAAGTTGGTCAGTTTCTTCAACAAAAAAAATCAGCAAAACTCATCATGGCAGAACCACAGGAAGATAAGAAAGAAGAAACTAAAGCACGAGTTCACACCTACCCGTTAATACGGGTAAATATGTCTCTGTCGATATTAATTATATATTATCCAAATTTCGTTTGGCCTTTATTATGGGCCCAGCCAGATTGTCAACTCAATAAGTTGGCCTGGCTCTGATGGATGGTGTAGAGCTCCATAGTTTATGATTTGTTTGTTTTTTTAGCACTCTGATATGCCAGAAGAAATGCGCGTAGAAGCAATGGAATTATGTGTCACTGCCTGTGAAAAATTTGCTAGCAATAATGAGGTAAGCCTAACCGCCCGGGCCTGTGGCTGTCACAATACATAGGTGTGTTGAAGTGTGATGGAGCGAAATGTTGAAAGTTGCTGTATTGAGTTAACTAGGCCTACTAGAGCTAGCTCAAGGAAAGATTAGGACTTTAATTTTCATTCTAAATGTGGATTTTCTAACTTGCTATTGGGTAGTCTGAAAACCAGTCGTTGTTACCGGTCGGTGTGGAACGATGGCTAGGTACTAGACTAGCTCTTGGGGGCTGCCATTGCTAATGGTTTAATTGAACTCTAACCACCTTACCATACAGTGAACAATTCAGATTTTGATATTCCAGAATGCTGCCAAAATGATCAAAGAAACAATGGACAAGAAATTTGGAGCATCGTGGCACGTAGTGGTCGGTGAAGGATATGGATTTGAAATAACGCATGAAGTGAAAAACTTACTGTACATGTTTTTTGCTGGAACTATGTCTATTATTTTGTGGAAGTGTTCGTAGAGTGTCCGAAACTGAATCAAAAAATAATCAACTTTTGAAACTTGTTTATCGAAATCTGCTGATTACTACTACATCTTGCGCATACAACCTTCGAAAAATGACTTAGAAACTTTAAGAAATGCAATTTGTAACAAAAACATTGTTATTGTTTCTTGAGAACGTTAACTGAAATTTGATGTCTATCATTCCAAAAAAATGTTAAGTTTTTGAGAACATATGTTAAGAAAAAAACGTCCATATCTGAATCTATGCATAGCCTACACGCCTATTTCTCATTAACTAGAAGGATATTACATGTATACTGGTACATATCAGATCTGCTATTCTATGCCGATAACGATGTCTTCAATCCATAAAATAATAATCCCCTTTTTAATTCTTTTTTTGTCAAATATTTTGTATATTTATCCAAACGAAAGTTATGGTTGATTTAATGAATTAATATACGAGTAATTTGCGGTTTCAATCGTTGTCCATTGTGTACATATATTTTGGTTATTTTACAAATATATTAAAAAGAATTTCATAATATTATCATATAGGAGGCTCGTTAGTTTATTTACTGTGATTTCAATATAGGATAGGAGTATGCGTTTGTCTAGTGTCTTGGAATAGCACAACTATTCCCATCAGAAACAAGTGATGACTTCCTCAGAAATTACTTCAAATAGCCTTTGAATGGAAAGGAATGCTTTGATGGCTGGAAGTTGATATCCCGGAGGGGTTTGGGGTGGGAATTCCGCATGATTGATGCTTGAGTAATCATTTCATATGATTACTCCAAGATTGATGAAAGTGTCCTTAGTGCACGTGCACCACCAAATGAATTCAGACGACATGATCCAACCGACCAGAGTGTCTGTGACCCAGAGTGAAGAAAACCGAATTGTTCTTACCTCTTGATGCGTACATAGGATACCAGATTACAGCATAAATTTGGCACATATGGTGGACCAGAATTATACCATAACTTCCCTTATGAGTGGGCTAAAGGCATTTTATGAGATGAAAAATACCACATCACAACACCATGACATTGATTTCAATAGGAAAAGATTTATTTTCATTTTCAACAATACAATGCAAATACCGGTACATAGGCTATGCACGGTCTCTTGTATAAGACAGTTCAAACAATACAATACATTTCTTCTGAGGGCTAGAAATTAATGAAGACTAGAGTTTGTATATATAAACAAACATGTAAGAACTGTAACAACACTGCAAATAGTATACATGTATTAGAATTCAGCATGATGGGGAAGGACTAGTCGAGCGTGTATATGATTACAAATATTCAGCAAAAGTTTAAGGGAGTTCTTTTCTCACACGTAATCCGTGAAATCTTCTTGTATCGAGCCGTTTCGTGAGCTACTTGTTTGTTGATCGTCACCGCTTTTCTCTTGATTTATTTTTTGTCGAAGTCGCTTAATTTGTCGTAGACGCTCGAGCCAGTTCGAAGCGTATGGGTCGGAGACGTTATTTTTGTGGCGTTGCAAAATCATCGACGCCAGCTGAAGAAAAAGTAAAAATCCAAAATTCAATCAGATCTAGATTGAGATGAAGTATTTTGAGCTGATCATGGAGAAACTTACATTAGCATGAAGGGCCAATTGTCGAGCTAATACAGCTAATTTCGCATCGGAGATCAATTTAATATCTACCAAACCGATTATTTCCGCAATTTCCGGTCGAGCCTGAACTGTGACTGAGTTACAGCCGTGGTCTAATGGTTGAATCACTATATTCACATAGTTAAACTGACCCTGAAATGATTTTTTCAGTCATTTCGTCAAAATGATCAGACTAGAATCGCATATTTACCACATATTTTCACACTTACCTTAATAGTGCCAATCTTGTATTCATCGCTGCTATTATTATACACAATAGTGACGTAATCATTACCGATATGAAGTTTCTTCGCGTTGCAGTTTGGATCGGAGGTTCTATTTGGCATCAAAGTTGCGACGTGGTAGATTACTATAACAAATAAAGATAAACAATTTAAATCAAGCTTCTGATTAACTAAGAAAATATAAACTCAAAACTCAATGAGTCACCTTGCATAATATCATCATGCCAGCTATAAGCAAACTGTCCATCAGCTCCACCCGTTGTATCGAGACCACCGACGTAATTATGTTCTGGATTACATTCTTTAAGATAGAGCAACGTGCCGAGACCAGAGAGAAAAGCAGCATAACGCGACGATCCGTAGACATTAGATAAAATCTCTGTTTCATTAGTTGCCTGATACATAAGAACAGAATTCAATATATATGAAATACCAACATGGAATGAAAAACACGTATCGGTGACCAATGATTTTGAAATTACCTGTCCCGGACCAACATACAATACTCCAATCTTATGAGTTTCATACGCAGGGATACGATCCAATACTTTGATAGCCCTCTCAACCACCTTTCAAAAAGAACAAGATCATTTGAAAAAATATAATCAATTTTTAATAAATTCATCAAGTTTAGATCGGAGCGTCCGTACCTCTGATTGTGGAACCAATTTCGGTCTTTCATCACCCGAAGCAATGAATGAATTATGATATAACTGCAGGAATACGAAACTCGGACTGAGCCCTTCTTTAGAAATTCTACCCTTCGTTATATCCTCTTTATCGGCTGAACTTTCGAGCACGGGCATCATTATCGCTACGGTATGTCCCCGTTGTTTTACGCGAACTGTTTTATTTGTCAGAGTAGATGGTAATTCTTTAACTTCGTCGGTTCTCTCTCCAGCCCGTATGCTCTGATCAACATCACTGTCTTTATTATTATTATCTGAAGTTTTACCGTCTATCGAATTATCGCCAGTCACTGAAGATCCCGCTGTTACTTCCATTTTCGTTTCAATGTCGATGAAAGGACTGTGTCGCTGCTCGGTACCAGCATTCCCTTCAGCAATCTTCTCAGAATCAACTGCAGTCAGAAGACTATTAATAACTGTGTTCTTTTCACCAGTAGTCAGCGGTGTAGTCTGATCCATAGATTGCGATAGATTATTATCCTTACTCGTATTAGAATCAAACGACCATTCACTGATCATATTTGGTGATGAATGAACTTTTCGTAAACCTTTCTTGTTGAGAATATCAGGAGATTTGTTAGTCTGTAAGAAGAATAAAGATTTGCTTTCTAACCGAGAAATCATCTCCACTCCAACGAATGTGAAAATCTCAAGTACATACCTCAGTTTTTTCCTCTGTGTCTTCAACTGTTGATACTGCAAAAAATATCACAATCACTTTGAATATAACTCAAAATATATCAAATACCTAACAATGAATCCTTTAAGTTATTCGTTAAGATTAATTTCATAAGAGATATCAAACGATAGAGTTTCTATAAGCGTTGGAAAAACAATGAGTGAACAATGAAAGCATCCATTTGAATATACAGATATCAAGTGAAATGAAGCAAGGCATAGATAAGTTACTGGGTGAGCATAAGCCAAAAGCATGTGAACTTAAAATGAAAATACATATGGTTCTTAATAATGATATTGTTGTGATATTTAAGAGTATATGTATATAAACTAGAATGTATCATAAAGATTATATTTTTTCCATTGATTGATGGTCATCATCGTTGTTACCTCGGAAAACTAGATAACACTCAGGAGCTCGGAAATTTCATCTATGAACTACCTACCGGTGGTTAAACTACTTCTGCGCAGGTCTGATGGGGGCGTGTCAAGCATCCACGTCAATTTTGGTGGTTCTGTACATGTGTATATATAGAACATTCACACAACATATAAGTAAAATAAATAGATCAACCAACTACCCATAATAAAACAGTATCGAGTGGTTTTCTTTTGAGATGGAGATGTATTTGATGAATCTGCGCTAACCAAAGAGCAAAATTAATGCAAAAGCAATGCATAGTCGTTCATATGCTGTCAAACATTAGTGAAAAATGTTAATAAAAGCCAACGACAGAGTGGAAAAACGTGAACTATATTTGAAAGAAAATAAAGGAATAACATTAGACTATATCTACAGAAAAATCTATAGAAACAGTTTGAGTAGTTGATGTACACTTAGTGGAATTCAACACATCGAAAAGGTTTCATTTATCAACAAGTATTTGGAGTGAATATTATGTACAACCATAGAAAGAAAGAAGCAGAAATCAGAAAATCAGATGCAGAAAAAGGAATAACTTACCAGACGATGCGAGTTTACGTCGCGGAGACAGCGCTGGTTTCTTGCTGTCATCCGTGTCGAAATTTTTCTTGTAAAGAAGTTCGTATTCGCTGTCACCGAGACTTTCGCTGTCGATACGAGCGTGTCGATAATCATAACTCTCGGCGTGTTCGAGAAACAACGACGAAATATCATCGAGAGGGAAATCCTGAACTTCACTGGGGATGAGCTGGTCATTCTGAACGCGCATCATCCACGATACGTTACCGGTCGGACGACGAATGTAGACCTCCGCCCAACCTTGACACCAGCAACTACACAAATGAGGCGTTTCACCCGGCATTGAATCTGTTGCCTTCGGTCGATGACCTAGAATAATAGGAATTCAAATTATAATGAAAGTGATGATAATGTTAATCTTAATATAACGTTCTCTTTACACACTCGTAACGCTACAGAGCCCCATTATGACATTTCAATCATAAGTTTCATTTAAAAAAGTGAGTTTTAAGGTCTACTTAATAACAACAAATAATAGGGACTCGCTATCTTAAATTAAACTTATCTATCAATAAAAAATCATTTGATCATGCATATCGAAACAACTAGCTCTATAAAGCTTGCTACTTACTATATAAAATGTCATCAACGCTCTGTAATAATAAATCTATATCTGCTGAACTGAACGGCATCTGCAGCTCAGGTTCTGACGTTGAAGGTGAAGGTTTCATCTCTTCGGAAAACTACAAACAGAAACCATGAAATTCTGAATCTCAAAATCAAGCTACCTCTCACTGAAATATCAACAAGGCTAAGATATCGTGTTACCTTAGTGTGCAGTTGTATATCATCTTGACTCGTAGGTTTATCTGGTACAGATTTATTACTGACGCTCATGACGGCTGCTGATTGGTGTCGCCTACGTTTAGATCTCAAATCAGACGCCGAACTCGTCTCCAAACTATAATACAAGCAATTAACAAATGATTTAACTGGATGCTTGGATGAGACAAGGGTTGCATTTTCAAGATCGAAGAAAGCCATAAGGTTTTTATACACCGATTGTACAAACCTTTTTTCAATAACAGGGTTAGGGCTATCTTTACTACCGATACTGTCCCTATGTTGTTTATTAGGTGTTGATTCTAAAGCTTGTGAAGCTCGACAGACATTTTCACATTTCTCGCACAGACCACTGACGCGGTTACCACCACCACTTGTGGTTATTGTAACCAACTTGTTGCCAATCAACCAGCTTTGACTCTGTCCTCCAGACAATATGAATTCGGTCACCGGGGTTCTGAAAAAACATTAAAATTTCTCAGGAAAATTGTGGAATCATTGACTTCAGAAGTTAAAGGATTTCTAGACACTTTCTGGAATATCGGCTCTTATTTCTTATGATTTTGAGATCAAGAATCGTGATAAACTAACCTTTTAGGCATAGATGAACATGAAGAGAATGTGTATCTAGCCATCATATCAATACATGTGTCTGATAGTTCTTTGTGAAAGATTGACATGTCTTCATCGACTGCTTTGTTTGGACTTTTCTGAGTTTTCTCGGATGGTTTATCTCCGACTTCACGGACATGTCGTTCTGCAACTGGTCCAGCAACGCTGTAAGGTCGGTTGTTCGGACGTCTGCGTAAGAAAATTAATTGAACACAAATCAATATCGAGATATCCGTCATCACAACAATGCACAGTTAGATACCGGGACAATACCGGGGTATACCAAACATTAATATTAGTCACTACTACAGAAGTGCGATATTAGTTTCTGACATATAGCGATAAAAACAATACTCTTGGATATTATAACAGTTGGTCTTTTTATTAGGTGAACTAAACTAGGATACATTGCGGAGAAAAATTCAAAACTACCAGGCTAGAAAATAGTGGGAAATCCCTAACACTATGCCTACCTTCTGAATTTCATTTCAGCATGGTACAATTGACGCATTGACCTAGCATCATTACCCCAAAACACTTGGGATAGAGTGATATATGCAGAGGAATGGTACGACCCATATTGAAATACATGACGAAGCCAAGAACAATTAAAAATATAAGATCCATGCAATCCAATCCCATGTTTTCTTAGATTTCATAAAAAAAGATAATTTGTAAGAAAGGGAGATGTGAATTTCTATGACATTGACTCTAAACATAGTTTCTAATTGGGATGAGACATAGTTATACCAGTAAAAGCTGTTATATGAGAAAATACTATAAATGGAAGCATCTGAGGGACCAGTTTATATAAACATATTTCAAATGAATAACTATATACTTTCGAAAAGAAGACATTTCCTCAACCTTTGTAACTTATAAAGCATATATTTCATGGATTTAATACTCAAATGTCTGTTAACTCACTAGACTATAAGAAGAAATAAACACACAAAACATTTTCTCTATACTGGATTTCCAATCACTACAAGGTTACTTACGGTTGAGTCTCCATTGTTGGGGAACCTGGTATGTTTGTACTAGAACTGAATGGTGGAAAAATCAATCAATGATTTTATCTATCACTTATTTCTTTCTCTTGGCACAGCGGATGAATATGACATTTAAAATCAATTAAATCCATGAATGAACTACCAGTAATATTCCGCAGAGACCCGTCCCGTAGGCAGTTTCATAATCTACTGCTTTTATGCATTCTAAGAGAAGTGATAATACAAATACAAACCTGCGTATCATAGTCTCGTTGAAACTGCGAATACGACCACGTTCACTCGAATCCTGGTTCAACAGGTGCAGTTTTGATGTCTCTTCGAATTGTCGCAGAACATTTGCTTTCAATCCCTGCAAAGAAATCTAGGCAATTTAGCCAGTCTACTGACCAGAGAGTTCATCTCTCAGCGAAAATAATGTCTTGTACCTTGTTGATGAATGAAACAAAGTCTCGTCGGAACGGCAGACGACATTTAAGGAACCACATTGCTATCACATGATGAGCTAAAGACACTGTATAGTGATTAAACCTTCAATATAAAATCATATGAATAATACAATACATAAATAGGAATTTTGCATGGGGGGTTCATACATTCAAATGGCTGAATATTTCTAGAATTTGGCTTTCTGAGACGCGTTGTGATATGAATTGATGGGGTTATAAGTAGCTGAAGTATCTACAGTGGGTAGCTAGGCTTATACAATAATCCTGGAAACGTAGATCCCAATCTTTCCTGGAGGTTTTAGGCAATTAGTGAACCCCTGGATCCTCCCCTGGTTTTAAACACTGTTTACTGAAAGTGTCTAAAACATGAATAATCAACGTCTGATATACTCACTTGAATGGGTTTGTGTAAGGTAATGCGATAGCAAAGATGCTCATATATTCCTTGCCGACAAAATTAGCGTACAATTTCGGTAATCTAATTAGACCTATAAATACATTAGATGTTAGATTTAGCTGACCGCTTCAATGGTCATAGAAAAACGTATCTTTTCTCATAAATTCTCACTTACTAGACAAAAATTCCAGCATCGGACTCGCCATAGAAACGGTAGCAGAAATTTGAGACAGACGCACGAGAACAGCAGAGACTTGTCGCACCATTATATCGTGCATCTCAAGCGTACAAACTGTCAATGTCGATACACAGATTTTTGCACATTTCGATACGAGGCCAAACTTTAAACATCCGACTAAATCAATCTGCAATCAAGTGAGTGAAATAGTCAAGGAATAGAATAGATAAATCAATATGGGTAAATGTATGTGGTGGGTGCGACTATACGACTATGACGTACCTGTTTTGATTTGTCAAGAAATTTATGATAAGACGCTAAACACGTCAGTACAGGAAAGATGTGACTGTGAAAATCTGAGCGAGTGAAGTGCGGTGGAATATTCAATAATCGATCCATCAATCCAAGATGTGGATCATTCACCTTCATAAAATACACACAAAAAAACACACGTCTTATCACAAGAAAATTACAGCTTTCAAAGATCGATTTAATAGATTCATCTAAATACATACCAAGGTACAGAGTTTTGAGCATAACTTGTCAATAGTGTTATACGCTGATAAAATCAGAGTTTTATTCTGCATTACATCGGGTAAACTGTTCAGAACCAGCTTCATAACTGGCCAATCCAGTTCCTGGCGAAAAATAGAAAAATTGGCAGACTTTTATATAGGTATTATATTTGATAATCTATAGTAGAGATGAAATAGAAGTTTTCTACTGACCACTTCGAGACAGTCGAGAATTGCCGAAATAACCTTCGCGTAAGGTAGAACGGTGACTTGTAACGGAGGGCCGAAGTTACTAGTCGGAGCAATAACGGGAGGAGAACAGCTGACACTGATCGCTCGTTTTAAGAATGATTCAGTTCTCTCATCACTACAATTCAAAAGCATAAGCATATTACAGATACGCTATGGTTATTTTGTGAGGACAAAAGGGGAAAACTTGTACCAATCATACTTACAAGGTATCACAGATAAGATATGGCGAGTAGGCATATTTATTTTCTTTTTCTTTACTCGGAAATCCGAGTCGACACAATGAGTCAGCTCTTAGCAACAACAAACATTCGAATATCTACAGAAAAACCATGAATACAGGAAAATAACGATAGCCTGATTGAGCGAAACAGAGACGGCAGCCGGTTCAGTTCGATACTTACAGCTTGTCGTATTTCACAAGCGGTTTTCAACGTATTCTTCTCTTCGTAATGAGATTTTAAGATGGCGATCAGTAAATCATACGTTCGCACGGCGTGACTCTGACTGCGATATATCTTATTCTGAAATATCAAGAAAAACGAATATCACTACCATGAAATTAATTCATTTGCGGTTTGCTATAACAACATATCGGGTTATAATCACCTTGAAAATATTGACAAGTCCCAACGCGGCAGTTTTTGCATCTTTTAAGCTGGCATCGTCTGCGACTATATTCGTGAATTCTTGACTCGTTTCACTCAGTGAAATACTGGATGTAATGGAAGTAGTGGATACAGCTTGTGTGAAATTACGACAAACTACCTAAAATCAGTTCCATTCAAAATATCTAAGAGCTTGTAATTAAGCATTTAGGCACATCAAGCATACAGGACTTTTCCCTGACACTAAGTTGTTTACCCTATCTGCTTGGTATCCAATCAGTCAAATACGTAAGACATAGACAGAAACTGTTTGATTTTACGCGCGATCTAGCAATCTTAACATATTTCCCTAACTTTCCACTGATTTTTAGCTTTAAAACAAAATTCCCCGACTTCTTTAAAGAAAAGAAATCTCCCCGACTTTTCCCTGATTTGCAGGTAAGTGGCCAACCTGATCATATATCGTTCATGAAATCAAGTCAATACACTACCTTTTCGAGGTGATCTAGAATATCTATAAATTTTGCGGTCTGACAGGATTTAGCAAGACTAACGAGCAATTCAACCGCTTTGTTGCGCACTTCAACATCTTGATCAAGATCTAAGTTAGTCAGCTGAGGCAGTACAACCTGTTCAATGAGTTCATCCTGCAATATTACAAGTGGTAAAGTTATTCTGATTGAGGTATGTGTTAGCTAGCAAGGTCGGAATAAATACTAACCTCATACACATCTTTGTGTGAATTCAATACATTAGACAAGATTCCTAATGCTTTTATACGGATTTGAGTCCTCGTTTCTGACCTGAAATTCATTGTACATAACTCTGGCATTTTAATTGGAGCGCCCACAAGCTATTTTACAATGCTAATAGCATAGGAAGATGAGAATATTTTCATTGGTTCTCCTCCACACAAACCTGTAATATTTCTCCATAAGTTGACATAAATGCAGAATCCAATTTCCTTTTGTTGGATGAATAGCTTCGGCTTTATACGATATCAATACAAGAACGGAACTTTCCTACCGACGATAAAGTAAAGAGAAGTTATGAAAATTTCACCTTTGTAATCTAATTTCATCTGTAGCTGTCGTGTAAGCGTGAATTTAGAAAGCCAAACTGGATTAAACATCGGTACTCACCGGGCGACAATTGGCACATTTTTCGATGATGGAAAAGAAGCGGTCTGGAGAGTCAGGTGAACAGTAGAACTGGTCTTGTTCATATAACTGTTCAATTGTCGTCAATAAATCATGTAAATTTTGACTATATTCATCAAATGTATCAGATTTAGCCTGCAAGAAATATTGTATGCCAAACAGATGAGCAACACTTTGATGATGATAGGCCCTGTTGGAGAAGATGAGCAATCTTTTAGATTAAGTAAATAACAAACCTTGACCGTTTCAATCTGTGATATAAGCACTTCAATAATCTCAATAATAATGTCCCACGTTGTAACCTGTAATTCTTTTCCATACTTTTTCACGAGACGTCCGAGAGACAAGACAACTTCATACGAGACGACCGGATGATTACACTGACTAACTGCCTGTAATTATCAATGAAGATATGTTTGAGAATAAACTATAAAAAGAGTTTATGTAGGAAAACTAGTTTTATCAGTTCATACAAGTATAGTCAGTTATAATGATGATTGGTAGATACCTGTAATACGGATGGAAGAACCGACGCCATTGTATGTTTCAGAGTAGAAACTCTTCTGGAGCCCCACATTGCCATTCCGATGAAGAATATAGCTCCACGCAGCAGGTGGAAATCGGACATGTTATGGTTGTCTTTCAGTAATGAACACATGACATAAATACCACTGTGCCCGAGATGAGTTCCTAGCAGATTCCTCATCAACTACTCGAGTGAATTAAGAAAATAAATGAAAGCGTGGGATTCGTTTTCCGTAATATAACATTTGAGAAACTTTGTAAATTCAATTTCACGATACCTTCCAACTGACTTGACAAAACTTTTCGATGTTTACAAGTCGACACAAAGTTGTAACGAATGCGTACAGAGCTTGTGACGGTAGAACGCTGTAACAAATTACAGCATCGAACACGTTCAAACACGTCTGAAACAAAAACAAACTGAAACTACAGAAGGAAACTAAAAAACTATCAATTTATTTCTAAACCTGATGTGAAAATTACCTGTAAATCTTCCTCAGATCTGGTTTTGTTTGAAATTTGGCAAACATAACTGAAAATAGATTAGAATACGGTAATCGTAATCGGCTCACAAGAATTAGCACGCTTATTGTTACTGGGGATATTCCCTACATACTGAATGAATCCAGCAATGATGTCATGATCCATGTATGCTGCATTGTACTTTAATATGTTCATCAATAACATCAAAAACTCAGCAACGTTGCCACTATTGAAAACATCAGGAAACCACTGTAACAGAAACGGCCCTGAAAAACCGAATGATTATGGTATTCTATTCAAAGATGAGATACGCGAAAAAATTGTTTACAATGTTTAAAAGTCTATATGGCACTAACCTGTATCTTCTTCGAAATACGTCAGATCTTTGCCATCTTTGGTCAAAGTCTTGAATAATTCAAGCCTAAAATAACGTATTAAGAATTTAGACTGTTAATCGGGATTTCTTTAAGTTGGCAGTTAGAGCTTCATAATTAACTGATTGTTTACCGTCTTTGACAATCTTCCAGCAATGCGTGGCCTTTGACAACGCGAAAAAAGTGCGCCCTCAAAATCCCGAGCTTTTCATACTAGAAAACAAAAGCACATTTCATCCATATCCGTATGAAAGGCCATTAGCAATTCCATTAATTAACTGATTGTTGCAGTACCTGTCCACGAATGAGGTGTTCAAGGAATTTCAGCGCCAAGTGTCTATTTTCAGTAGTAACATTTGGTTCTAATAAATCATGCATTGCCAGCCAAACACTCTCTACAGCGTTCTGCAATCATATGAAATCATATCTACGATTCAAACTGATTCATTCATTTTGTTTGTATTGAAAATCTTGTCTTGAGTTCGATTTTGTTTATTTCGCAGGCCTATATAGTGGGTTTTAATCTCTTAATCTATTCTCCACGTCACAGTGTATGCACTATTCGACTATCTTGTGTTCAACTTCACTTTCAAATTTTATCACCTCTTCTAATCTTTTCATAGCAACGATTTCACATAATTCTCGCAGGACTTTCACACGAATGTGAGCAGGACTTTCAGTACTTATCTCCTGAAATCAAGGTCATCAACATCAGAATCAGCCGAAAGAATTAAGATTAATGATGACAGACAACTGGTAGGTTACCTTCAGTAATTCAGGCGTGAATACTATTTCTTTTGTCAGTGGTTTTACATTTACAGTAGGCACAGATGTCGGTTTATTGATTCGAAATATTTGCTTCAGACGTTCTTTGAAAGTGTCTTCTTGTCTCGCCATGGTGTGATGTTATATACAGAGATCCTACAAACAAACATAAATAAACATAACATCAATTTGATTTTTCTGTGCTGCACAGATTAAACACGATGTAGGGTCCAAAATATCAACATTTTTTCATATTCATTTTCAGGAGAGGGTACAAAAAGTGCAATAGTCATGACAGATGATAGATAGAGCTGTTGTTGTTTTAGACTATCCAGAAATCTAAAAATGACCTGATGACATCCAAGCTTATCTTGCCTGCACTGCCTCCCTAGGGCCTTACTTGTCTTTTAGTAAACTTGGATAACTAGTAGGCCTAGTGACGCATAGGGCCAAGGCTTGAGTGGGACTGAGAGAGAGGAGTGAGAGAGAGCCCACAAAATCAGAAAAAAAGCTGGAATAATTGGTTAAAACAATTTCATGGATTAAGTTGGCTGCAAATCGAAAAGGTGTGGGTAATTTTGCACATCATATATAATCACTGAGATTTATTAAGAATGGATTTGTGTTTTTATTACCGTCAAAATGGAAGAATAATTTTTAGAATATTTTGACAGAATCGAGAAACACTTCCTCATTCACCGCCATTTTGAACGATCACATGACACCATTTTGTACTAATTCGCAGAAATTCCACTAGGTGCCTGTACGTGCAGACAGAATTCATACTGCGGCATGCGAGGGAGGGCAGCACTTGACGGTTAAAATCTGACAGCTCGCTTTTCCTACTGTGGCATGGGAGTAAATTCAAATTTTCATACCATATTGAATACATCTCCCACCAATACAAAAGCTTTATTCTAGATACATTTATATAAAACACAAGTTTAACGATCCAATTTTAACGAGAACTCAAAGCCGCATAGTAATACCTAGGAAGAATTTGTTAAAATGATATTTCCTAGCAATCCATGATGTCATTCACTGTGACAGATCCGACATAATAAAGACAATCAATACTCTGCCAGGCCAAATTTATTCTTGTAATTCAATAAAATACAAATATCTTGCTTTTAGCAATCGGCTTCAGAAAAGCCATAAGTATTATCAACTTAATTGTCGATCGAAATTTCACTTTCTCACCAACACAGTCGGTCGCACCCGTGCGGCCGAGCTTATACCAATCTAAGTCACCTAGCTATAATTGAGATACATCAGTTCATTGCTAAACAGTGATCTAGTTTGGTCTGGGAGATGGTAAGAAAACGTTTGTCGATCCCCACGAATATTCTTTTGAATCACTTGGATCTTCATGGCCAACTCTGTAAACTCTGAGACGTCTACAATTGGAGCTATCCACCGTCGCCAGAACCAATGTATCCAGATTAGTCAGAGCGCATGCTTTGATTCGCTCGTCTAGTTTCAGTAAAGGTATCGCCGGCAAAAGACCTCGTTGCGTTATCGGTACAGTCCACACAGTCGACTGCCAACCGATCACTGAGCGTTCATCTTTTGAACCCATCAACAAGACACACGAATCGTCAGGGCAGACGACACCCTTCAGTGTTACCAATACGCTAAAAGTCAACTTATCACGAATTGTCTTCCATCCATCGGATTCTTTTACTCTACGGAACATGTACAAATTATTCTTATCGGTAACCCCGAAAATATGCCCCTGGTTATTCGCAGAAATCGCAGTAACATGACCACCGACGTTAAACGATTCTTTGTCCTTAGTATCAATAATATGAGCCTTGTCGTTATCGGGGGAATTAACCGAATTGACTGGAATCAATGCGTAGCTGTCAATGAATTTTTCTCCACCGATATAGATACGGTTTCCTTTGATGAATACCTCGTACACGCCCAAAGTGAACGGACTTTTGTCAACGGCAGAACATTCGTAACTCATACCGGAGATTCGATACCGACGTAGATCGGAACCTGTTGCGATGTAAAGGCAGCCGAAATTATCGCATGCCACGCCCCAGCAGTACCATTCCATTCGTATCTGGCTTTTTCGCGCCAGTTGAGAATCGTACAGGAAAATATCTTCGCCGTTGTAGTTAGCCGTCACCAATCCACCTTCAGGCGTTGACGTCATATGGCAAATATAATGGTCCACGGTGGCTTCGTTGATTTGCTGAAGACCCAGTGGACCTTTCGGAGTTGGTGCTGTAACGTGTACGGCTTGGCTGGTGAAAACTTCATAATCAGCGTGTGTAATCAGGCGAGGAGATGGTGTTACTGGAATCGGCGTTGTTGGTGCCGGCATCACCGGTCGAGGGCTCAGTGGTACGGCGGGAGTGATGATATTCAACCGACCAAGCATCGCATCCACCGTCTCGTAACCACCTTTCGTCAAACTACCGTCAAGATTTATAGGAATTCGCTTGAAATCGTTGACAATCGAATCCACATCGCACACATCGATCAACTGATTAGAGACACCGCTGCCTGGTCTCGGAGTTACACTTATTATTCCTTCTATGCAATTCAGTTTTAGCAAATCTGATTCCAGCGTACGTCTGGCCTCCATCGCTTTTTCGACGATCTTCGAACGTGATTCAATAACGTCTCGGATTATTTTCTTCTCGTAGTTCCTCACCATATCTTGTATTTCAGCCACGCGTGACGTAGCGGAACTCTCCGTCGAATCTAACGCCGTCTGTTTTTCTCGCAAAGCGACATCGATTTGTCGAATTCCATCTTTCAATTTACCTTTTTCAGTTGCAATTTGTGAGCTTAGATCATAACTAGCCATTTTGGTTGAGAATATTCAGTTTAAAGTATCTTTTATTCAACGTCAAGCGAAACCTACCCAATCTCGACAATGGGGTATCCTGTAGTCTGCCCTGTTCATATTTTGCAAATGAAGAACACGCCACTATTTCGTGCGTTTGTGTATTTTTTCCACGACGAAACAAAGCAATCCACAGTTTCTCGCTGAATAATTTGAATGACAGTCTCGTCTAATCTAAAATGAACAAGGGCCGTGAGAGTTTTTCCCATATTTGCCACTAGATACCGTGCGTCATTAGAAATCTATTTTGAAAAACCAATTAGTACATGTTTATAGACAAGTAACGAAAGACGTTTACTTTAATGTGTTTACAACAGTAGAATTCCAATCATGATTACGATTAACATTGAAATGAACTTTTTCGCCGAGGAAATATCCACCGTAACATAACAGTTTTAATGTACTTGAAATTGAGCTTTTTAAATGAGAAAGATGCTCTTTGACTAAATGTATAAGGGCACTAGTCCTGTTTGGAGAGCTTTCAAAAGATTTTTCAGTAACCAGATGTACAAATCTGCATCGAATTATCGTTGAGTATATATTTCTTTTTCATGAACTTAATCAGTAAACCTGTTGGGGGATTAGATTTTCTTTATTCCTTCATAAGTTCTTCTTATTGCATTAGTCCGTTAAGAAATTAAGAGCCTCTCTCCATAATCTGGGCAAAATGGAAGACTAGTCTTTGGGACGAACCGTACCGCCTAGTATGGATAACCAGTTGATCTTGCGGATACTCTAACCACCCGATAAACTATATAGACTCCTTGATAGAGAAACGTAGTTCAGTTAAGTTTTTCATAGATTTATTAAATTTGAAAAACATGACATAAGAATAACACAACATATTCAGAGAAATAACAATACACGTAGAGACGTATTGCATATAAAAAAGACTAGAACCTAAAGCCCTAATGAAAATAGCACAAAAATAATAATCATTCAATAAATAACAAAACTACTCCCTTTAGTTGTATCAATTAATTTGCATATAATTTGCTAACAAGAAAATAAATTATAACATATTATCATTTTCTTTACATATTCCATTTTTGCAATAAGACATCACAGCATATTATACTAGTATGTATAGGATTATATATCACTGTAATCAATAGTTCAATTACACATTGAATTGATGAAATGTATTATCAATTCATATCATATGTACGATAAAGTCACCGCTTAAAGAAATGCTTATTCTATTTTAAAGCTAATATGATAACTAAACAAAATTGTCGTTAATTTTGATAGATTTCTCAAAATATGAGGCTCAAAATCAGTGTTCAAAAGAATAGAATACCACCATAACTAGAGAACCGTTCCTAATTTATCCTATAAAGTTAAAGACATAAGCCGATTACAAACCCACACCAGTGGTGGAGAAATGAAATCTTGGTGCGAAAACATATAAAGAATCTCTCATAGGATATTTCTACATTAATATACATGTATATCATATAAACTAGATATGTCGACGTTGTACCGGTTTGTTACTCGGTATTCATTACCAGTGAAACTAGAAGTCGATTCCACAGTCTACACTTTCGATTCTAAGGTATTCCTTAAGGATGGTCTCAAATTGTTAGGTTAACTTTGGTTAAAACTGTGAAACTAGAAGTCGATTCCACAGTCTACACTTTCGATTCTAAGGTATTCCTTAAGGATGGTCTCAAATTGTTAGGTTCACTTTGGTTAAAATTGTGAAACTAGAAGTCGATTCCACAGTCTACACTTTCGATTCTAAGGTATTCCTTAAGGATGGTCTCAAATTGTTAGGTTCACTTTGGTTAAAACTGTGAAACTAGAAGTCGATTCCACAGTCTACACTTTCGATTCTAAGGTATTCCTTAAGGATGATCTCAAATTGTTAGGCTAACTTTGGTTAAAACTGTGAAACTAGAAGTCGATTCCACAGTCTACACTTTCGATTCTAAGGTATTCCTTAAGGATGGTCTCAAATTGTTAGGTTAACTTTGGTTAAAACTATGTTGTTATCATCTCATTAGTCTGACTGTGGAAGCAGTTACCAGGCTCCGGGTAAGGCAGAGACTACATCTGGTTATTACAACAACTTTCATTTTCTATATGCTCATTTGAATCTATAGCTACAATTTACGGTATACATTTTTTGTTATATGACCCTGCATTAATAATGCATTAATGATACTACATTATTACATATTTTGATTGACAGTACAATATCGACTTGGTTGGAATAGCACTGAAAATATGAATGATTTATCCTATTCTATGATCGGTAAGGTTCAGACTTGTAAAAATAATCTTTGCAAAATAAATCTTCAACTACAAAATTCTCTTCAATTCTCTAACATTGTAAATGCTTCTAATGATAATAAACAATCACGTCTATTTGTTCATAAATACAGTTAGACTCAGTTCCACAGTTGTAAGATGAGTTTCATCCAAGAGGTCAGACGATCTTATTCGAATTTCAACTCACAAATGTTGAACTGGCTCCTATACTTTACCTAACCCCATATATCATAGTCTAAAATATAAACTCTTCCAAGTATTTTCCCCTCAGATGATTACGCATTAATTCAGTTTGAATATTGAGCTTTTTCTAGATGTTCAGTCTCTCACAGATACCTCATCCTCAACTGATGTCTTCTGGCTCTTGATGTTTGGCAAACTCTAGGAATACTTGTTCTAATGTTGACTGGCTGAAACTGTATTCTGTGATGTGGTGGGTATCTTTACCTGAAAATAGATTTATCAGGGCAATTTTAATTTCCGACTTAGCACGACACGCATAACTTAAAATGATTCCTTTTCAATTGTCAAACATTTATAACTGCAGGACAGGGTGCCTTCATGTTCATTTGCCATATTTGGAGAGCTATTTAAACAGTTATTTACCTGCTTCCATCGTAGCGAAAATACGAGCAAATGAATTGACGTTGTGTTTAGGAATCTTATACACGCTGTGATGTCCGAATGTCTCAAGACACGTGCAGTCTGGAAACAATTCCTTCACAAACTGTACAACGCTCTTCATTTGAGCTTCGTCGAGGTGCTCCACGACCTTGAATTCAAGGATGTATCCTTGACCGAATTTGCTCTTCAAGTGCTGATTCGAACCGATACATCTGAAAAACATCACGAATAACACCACTTATAAAGAGTTCGAACACTGCGGAACCTCGTTACAACGAACTTCAGGGACCAGATAATATGTTCGTTTTAACTGATAGATCGTTATGTCCAGTACGAAATTATAAAACTCGTCCTATTTGGGTCGAGGTTGGACAAATCATTATAGGCCTATTGTCATTACAACGAGGTTCCGCTGTAAATTCTTATTATTTCAAATTCCGATTCAGTATAATCGTAGACTTACTGTAGACTGCCGTTAGTCATTATAGCTATCCGTGAACACAGTATGTCTGCCTCATCCATATTATGCGTAGTGAGAAGCGCTCCTCGTTCCTTCTCTGAGCAGTTTCTACTGATGTGATCCCTGAAACGCAACCGTCATTAAAATCATTCATCTCAAAAATCTTCGAGTACATTGATTGACTCGAACACGTTCAGCACCTACCAGAGAAATCGTTTGGCTTTTGGGTCTAGCCCGGCACTAGGCTCGTCTAACAATACAACTTTAGGGTTGCCAAGCATACTGATTGCATAACACAGCTGAAATGTAAAACCTTTCATCCTCTAAATCACGGTTGCAGCCAGCATGCGATACAATGAACGGGCAACTTACCTTTCGTTTTGTACCTCCCGATAGTTTCTTTACACTTTTTTTAGCGTATTCTTCAATTTTCAATTCATCTAGGAATCTGCCATTAAAATCATCGTAACAAGGATAACATTCGTAGATCTGTACGAGATGAACCACGACAATTACCAACATATTACCATGGTAACTTACTCTTTTGTTGCGTTAGCGACTTCCGCTTTATTCAGTCCTTTTATCGCGGCGTAACATTCTAAATGTTCCTTCAATGTAATCTCCTCCCACAGAGGGTCGTGTTGAGGGCAAACTCCGGTGTTTTGGAATGCCTCTGACTGATTACTAGTGATGTCATAACCTCCGAGATAAACCTGCTCCAAATATACCAAATTTAAATAAGAACTCGCGCAGTTTACTTAAAAAGAATTCGATCAATTTCGCATTTTGAAATACTGAAATATACCTTTCCGTTTGAAGGAGTAATTTCTGAGATGATCATGTTGATTGTACTAGTTTTACCGGCACCGTTCGGACCGAGCAGTCCGAATATTTCACCTGATTCGATTGCAAAACTAGAATTGTTCACCGCGACTTTCGTTTGGACGTCCGATTTATTGAAACACGACATTCCCTTGACTTCCTTGATAAATTCTCGCCTGAGGTTTTTCGCTACGACTGCTGGAGGCTGCGACGAGAGAATCGATTTTCATGAATGAGCGAAAGTTAGATAACTGAACCTCCTGTAATGTAATGATATAACACACCTGGTCTGTATGTTTCATATCCAACTGTTCCACACGCCGTCTTTCAGCAGCAACATTAGCATCCTCATCAGGCGGAGCCACCTGGTGGGCTATTTCCATAGTTACAACTGGTTCGGTCGAACAAACATTTCCGTGAAGGTCGGCAGTCGCGCGTTTGTCCAGATAGTAGAGCAATACCACTAACCAAATAATATGAAAGAATGGCTGTAAAGATAAGATATGAGGAAATAGTAATCATTAGTTATAAACACGATTGATTCTTAAAACAACACTTAGCTTACTGAAATGAGTGTAGGTGGGATACCGCTTTCCCAGTTGAAGTAATCCCCAATGGGTATATCGGGAGACGAGCCGGCTTTTTGACGTCTGAGGAAGTACATCTGATCGATGTAATAAAGTCCGCCGTAAATCGTGTAGATCGGATCGACGAAACATAGAACATTGTGTATCACGAACGCTAACTCAGAGTCTCGAGCGTTGATCAGTGAAATCGACATGTATGGAATGAAAGCAGCCTGAAAGTATGTGAAATTAAAATGATCTACAGGAACAGACAGTTTGAGTTGCTAAGATTTTAGATATACTTTTAGTAGCTCAGTGGGCTAAGGCATGCTGCTGTAGCATTCACTATCGGTGGGCAAACAGGTTCGAGTCCTGGAGACTGCCTACAAGTACGTCCCCACAGTGAGGTTTAATGAATAATCCAATTAAGCAAAAATAAACAAATGAATATACGTACGAAGAAGTAAACAGTCGGGATAACTGATAACGCCGAGTCGAATGTCTTAAATGCGAATGAAAAAACGTACGACAACAATGTAACCATCGGCATATAAACCAGGTACAACGTAATCAACGAGACAACAGCTCCTAAATACATGATTGATGGCATCTGAAAGTGAATAATCGAGGTTTCATCAAAATGCATGAAATTTACGAATCATTCTCGTAAGCTTAAACACCGATGTTAACTTACATAAAACATGAGCATGACCATGATGGATAAAATAGCACAGAATGAATATTGTACGATGTGAACGAAAAACATCGATCCCCAGTAGACTAGCATACGAATACCAGACACTCGCAACTGATTACGAGCCTTTAGCTGTAAAAACAATTATTGAAAACATTAATGTTCAGCTGTATACTATCGCAGTACTGACACCATTAGTATATATCAAAACAATACCTGTTTATCCTTTACGATATCACCGGCAAAGTTAGCCGGTAACATAGACAGCGCGATGCCCAGAAACAACGTATGACTGTACATCGTCGGTGGTATAAGATTAGGATCGATCGCCGGCCACAGGAACATGCTAGTTTCGATGGTAACAGGCGCGAGAGTTTTGACGAAACCGTTTGATATCAAATTGAGTAGAACTGGTACCGAGTAAACAGCCGTATCATTGTACAATAACGTTAGATTATGAACCACCTATAAATATTCCAAAAAATGCATTTCAATAGTTGTATAATCATTTACAAGACAGTTATTTGGAGTCCTAAGTTGCATAATATTCACCTGATTGAAAGTGCCAATCTGTAAGCCGAGATGATGAGGTGCAATATCCAATAAGTTTGTGCTGGCATTTATTTGCTCAAGATTTACACCTTGTTGCCGTATGTTATCAAGAAAGGTCCTCACTGCAGCAGAGTTATCTACAGAATGTTAAGCGCAGAGTTCTTTTAATATCGAATTGAATCCTACTTAAAATCGGCCCCACTTTAACAGGAGAAAACAACGTACCTTCGCTGGTATAAACCATTGATTGTGCAGTTGTGTACAGAATATGTTTGAACGGGATGACCTGAGGAACTTTTGGTTTAGGAATCACAACCCTAGTACCAATGACCAGACCTATTATAACGAATGCAACCGGAAATATCAGTCGCGACCACAGTAGAGTCTTATTACGACTGGCTTGCTTGTAATGTATTCGACACAGTGCCCAGAAGCGTTGTTTCGGTACGCTGACCGGCTTCATATCCACGGCGCTGTCCATTTCTTGCACAATGTCGATCGCGCTCGGTCGGAAATCGATATGCGAGTTATGTAGTTGTAACAGTTCCATACGTTCAGCGGAACGCGACTTGGGTATGCAAACGTGATCAGGCATGTGTCCTTGAGCCATCAAATCAGGATTTTCATCATCCTCTGAAATGATTTGACATACAATTAGTTATAACCACTTATTTCATAAAATATTACTTGCTTGTTTTCAATGTCTTGGTTACGTTGGTTTTAAAGGCAACTGATAAATCATACAGTTTACTTACCAAGTTTCAGGAAAACTTCCTCCAATGTAGTCATAGAGATACCGTAGTGTTCAATGCTCATATCACGAGATTCAATCACCGCGAACAGACCTGCAAATCGCACGATAACTAAAACATGTAGATTCTTCTCGTGAAGTAGGTTACCGAATAATGAAATAAAACCACAGATAAAAACCTGCGAATCTACTCGATTCTGGTAGAGGTAACAGAATGCTGAGCTCTTTGCCGTGTTGTCTCGTTACAAAAGATGATGGAATATGCTGCTTTACGACTGCTTCAATGGATTCAGAATAATCCGGATTTTCGAGAACCAGGCTAAAAAATAAATTCATAAAATTTTGGTGATGACAACCGAGGTAAAATGAAAGGTAAAGTGAAAGGTTTGAATGACTACTTACTTGAGATGGTAACCAACACCGAATTTGTTTTTCAAAAAGAGTGACGTTCCACAACACTGTAGCTTGCCCTTATTCATGAAGATTTTTCTATCTGTTGGAATCAGAATTCGGACACGATTGAAAAATCACGCTTGAATTAGTAAATGACAACAACTGAGAAATCAAATTCGAACCTGCAAGTATATCCGCTTCATCCATGAAATGAGTGGTTAATATGATCGTTCGTCCAGGACGTCTGGCCTTCAAAACATTCCACAATTGTCTACGCGAGTACGGATCCATACCGGCCGAAGGCTCGTCTAAGAATATTATCTACAAATAAATTCAACAGGTTCATACGCCTTAAACCAGTATATCTCTATATTGGACAAAATTCCCAAAAATCTGCAAACAAACCTTAGGATCACCGATCAAAGCGATTCCTACGGATAACTTGCGTTTTTGTCCACCGCTAAGCGTCGGTATAAGTTGATTAGCTTGTTCAACTAGATCCATATCCATGAGAATCTGCTGTACCTATAATCCGCGATTTACATGAAAATTGATCATTCATGACCGAGAATCTTATGTAAATCATATGCGATCTTGAGTTCATCTTTCTTACCTCGGTTTTTACTTTCTCAGGAGGAACATTTTTCAGATTTGCATATAATTCGAGGTGTTCGTGAACGGTTAAGTTGTAAAGAAGGCAATTCTGTTGCGGACACAAACCGGTCATTCCGCGTATTTCCAACATCTCAATCGGATTAGTTATACTCTATTGAAATAAGATCGGAAAAATATCCAGAATATTTCAGAAAGCCCTGAAAAACGTCTTTAATTGGAATGGTTTATACTCACATGTCCACAAACAGTAGCGGATCCTGATGTAGGAGTAGTTAATCCAGTTAACATGTTGATTAACGTCGTTTTTCCAGCTCCGTTGTGTCCCAAGAAACAGGTTATATGCCCTTCATAAACATCGGTATTAAAACCTGTAACATGCACAGAATATTCAGAGGTCATTGTCGAGGGAAACTTACGATTAAGACAATAAACTCAGGATCTTATAATCAATATTCGCTTGTAAATTAAGAATAGTTGATTTATTCATACATACCATCGACAGCCATAGCATTGACTCGACCGAACCAGGTTTTGAAAGCTTTTGTTAAATTAACGATTCTGATCGATTCTTTTCCGATCAATTCCTGCGGCACGGCCTCGACGTTCGCGTCGAGCAGGTTGTTGTGATTGGTGGCGCTACTGTTCGCGTGCGTCTGATCACCGAGAATGTGAGTTCGTTCGTCCGCTTCTCGTCCGCTCGGACACCAGTACGACGGCAGGAAACAGAACCACGGCGGCTGACTCGGTCGGTAATCACCTGAAAGATATTTTCTCGAAGATAAAAGACCACGATGAAAAATCTTGTTCAGCCGATGAAACTTAAAATCTTTTTGTCGGTTTTTCTATGATGAGAATGAATGAAATAATTCAATTCAGCAATTTCATGAGTTAGTCGATTTCCCACGTCATTCCATTATGAAAAGTATTTTCCCTCTGAAATTTGCTCGACTGATCAATAAAAATATGAGAAATTGAAGAATGTGATGAATATCGAAATATCGTCAAAAATGTGTGCTTAAATATCACCAGAAAAAGAATAAATATATCATAGTAAAAGTATATATATATAGTAAGCGATATTTCACTGAGATTTTAGAATGGCCAAAAATTAAAGAGTGCATTCAAAAAGAAACGACCTGATCAGAAATCATTGATTTCCTCAGATGATTACAAGACAAAGATGTAGTTACCCTCAGATAACTATCTATCATTCAATCTCGACGATTATACATGAAATCAAATACTGTTTGCCGGTCATTTTATGAGCTTAGGATTTCAGAAGTTTACAATAGATGATTAGCAGTAATAGTACCAAGGAGGGCTTAATTCTTCATGCAATGTATCATGCAATAAAGCATTAATTATGATTTCCCGAGAGTTTCAAGTATTTGATCGTTTTCAATAGAGCAGTGTTATAATAAAATCATAATACGTCAAAATTGTTTTCCGTATCCCGGACTGAAGTGGTATAAACTTAAAATATTCAAATGCGTCCTGTGCCTGAAAAAAAAATGATGTGCCTTGAATAGAATAAAAAACAATTAAGCCAATGAAGATCATTCACCATAAAATATTCCATCAGTGAGTTTTCTGAGAAGAATGAGAAAGAGAGAAAAAGTGAGAGAGGAGAGAGAGAGAGAGACAACTACAGCCTGAAGTCTGTCTGTTCTAATAAAGTAAATCTCTGTAAGCAAATGATTCATGATTCATAACGGTTTCATTACAGTGAGCCCCATGAGCCTCGCGGTAATGAACTGAATCCCGGAATCATCATTTCAATTCCTCATTTTGATTAATGACTTTGCTCAGCCGCGATACGAAGAAATCAGTCGGAAAGCAGCAGGTTATCAGACATCGATGTAACCGTCTTAAATGAGTTTCATAGTCGATCAGTTAATGTCGAGAATTTGAATAAAAAATACTTGCCCGAGACATATCACGAGATATATCATGAGACATATCACGAGACATATCACTCGTCCTTAGATTATCATTGCAAATGAACAGATCAACAAGCTGCAGACGCCTGTACATGTACAACAGTCTGTGTGTATGTGTGTGGTGTACACCAGAACAGAAATATTTTTAAGAAGAAACTTTGTTTACGGTATTATGATACAGTAGTAATATATAAAGACTGCACAGTATAATAAACGAACAAGTGAAAATACACGCAACTTACTAGCTTGAAATTTCCGATAACATATTTTCATAATTTTACCTAGAAAGTGACGTTTAATGGCGGGTGAAGTTACTATCGATCAACAATGAAAAATAATGTATACATAAGTCAAACTCGTGTTCGAAGGAAAAATATCAACATCTACGAAACGTAAAACGCGCGAAATCCGCATCGAAAATGATTCCGTAAGTTGATATTTTACCAATCCGGAATTCCATACATCGACTAAAAATATTCTACAAACCAATAAATTCCATTTCATGCAATTGCGCAATACACAAAACATCTACATTAGTTTGAAAATATATATATATCGAAAAACATAGGAAACAAATGTTACTAACTAGCTGTTAGAATATCCTTTGATTGATAATCTATTATATAATTTACGTGGCGTGACATGTCTATGGTATTTTTGGAACATGCAGTGGAGATCTGACGATCAGCTGTCAGGTTTTAGAGGTGGTGAACTTGGTACAAAGTGATATTTCTTCTACATCAAAGAACACACAAAGTGAACCTTAGAGATTGATTATCAATATTCTTAGCAATAAAATCCGAAAATTCAAGTTCAAGAACTTTCAGTTAACTCGAAGCATCAAATGCATTTAAATAGATATCTTAAGATGAACGCGACAATTGATGTTTTTATAAAGAAACCAAAATATCAATTTTCATTCAATAAACTGCCAAAAAACTGAAAAACGTACAAAGTAAATTTAATTCAAGTGGATTTTATTTCACTAGTTGGAAAGATGGTAATAACTACTTTTTGTATTGAAAAGCGCAGCTACAGCCGAGAGGATTGACAAGCAACGATGCATCCATGCAGGTCGTTAACAAAGGTCGATTGTACGTCTGCCCTAAACTCACTCACCAGAATCACTGAAGCGAGATTATTATCAGTGATACAAACACAGCGACTCTGGCAAGTGAGGATGGTCTATTCTATTGTGGTCGATATAACGAGAAACTTACTTGGGAGAACGTTGTCGAAATAAATAGCGAGAAGGAAATAAATAACGAAATCGATGATCAACATGATGAATGGTCCGTAAAGTGGAAACGTTCCGAGCGACATCTTGTCTAAAGTGGCGCCACCGTGCAACATATCGAGCAACGCAATCTAAGAAAACAAAGAACATTTTGTCAAGTTGATAAGAGTTGGGTATGCATTTTCCTAATGGGATAAATGTCGCGTTGGACAATCTCAATCTCATATAACGGCATAAATGTCATCTAAAATAAAAGCCAATTGTCTATGAATTCATGAATAGCAATTCCCAGCGAGAGACAATAAAAGCAACATATGAAAGTCATTTATGAAAATAGAGAAGTACAGTAATGCACTTCTGCTCGGGCAGGAAAATCAATACCGTCATATAACATTATCGACTCGTTGACCAAAAATTGTTTCACGCGGATAACTGGATACCATTTCAGCGACGATTCATGCAGAAACCTAATACAGCAAGAATTCATCAAGGCTTTCACATAATTCAATACCGTTGGTTTATACTGGTAGTCTCCAGTGGAAGCAGATGAAATTTTTTAGTAACACCGGTTATATCCACCAGAGGTTTTACGAGGAAGGCCATCTCTTTGGCTTTTACATCCACCCCTATGAAAATTAGCCACCTTGATATCTGCTGTTTCTCAACATATTAAGCCAATATTCTATTGATGCTTACAACAACAATTGCTTCATAAAAAATTTTAAGTTAACATAAAAATAGCAGATTGCACCAAGCTAGATCAAATGATTTGCTACTTCAACGGTCACAATCTAATAGACTAATACAACTCCTCTAAAATCCCAGCGTATGAAGAACAAACACTGCATTTATCTGAGAAACTTACACGATCAGTAGCAAACGCAATAGCTGTCGGTGACAATAAACATAGTAACCATTGTTCAGCAGGTGAATACGATGACTCTGGAATTCCGTCTGCCCCGACAGTTCGACTCAGCGCCACCTATAAGGGAAATTTTTCATCGAACTCAGCCACACTCAGATGTGGAGAATAGATAAGATCGAAACCCACTACTTACAAATACAAATTGACACAACATTCTGGACTCTGTCTAGAGACCACTGTCTGACTTATAGAGAGTCCAAAACGTTGTCATTTCGCTTATAATTCATGATTAACTAACTTTGATCCCATCAAATACTTTCTATAAATACATCATAATGAATATCTTTCAAACAACAAATTCTGAAAATTTCACGCTTACCGGCAAATACCCGACTAATGATAACGCCAACACGATGAAACTGCTGACCGAGGCAGCGACGCGCGTTTTATTCGAGAACGCCGATATCAGAAATCCCATCGCGATCAAAGTCAGTCCATAGAGGTAGAGAAACAATGCTATCAACAACCAGTTCGAATACATGAAAACTTTGAATAGGTAACCGATTAACGCGATTCCAGCGGTGACTAAAAGAATCACGATCGCGTACACTATCAACCAAGACAACCTAAAACGAAACCAGATTCTTAAATTCTTTCAGCGGTGAAAAATGTTTACCCTTTAGTGCCGCGGATAATTTGAAAATTCCGCCCCAGTGCATCGTATAATGGGCATACTGCAACAGTCCGTCGACAATGCAGTGCATTAGCATTAGCTAATTGCATCACTGATTTATACATCGCATCACGTTATTGACGCACTGAAAGGCTTAAAAAATGCTCCTTTTTTAATCTCACAAACAATGAAATTACGAAACTTGAAATGATTATAATAAGGGAAAAAATCGGAAGGGCCAGTGCGTTTTTAACAAAATCTGCAGCAATTTTCATCAAAACGTCAAAATTATCTCATCGGCAGGGATACAAAAATAGTGGTATTTACCACTAGAGAATACCTACCAATACGGTGAGTTGAGTAGACCCATTATTTGCATTGTCTCTTTGATCTTGCGCTCTTTATCGTAGACCAGGTAAACTACGAGATACGTGAGGAACGGTGTATACGACATCGGTATATAGATACTATACAATATCTGTAACACTTGTATGCTCGGATAATGAGCGTCTTTCGGCATCATTTTCACTTGATATCGTTGTTTCGGAATAGTTTCATTTGATTTCCACTGAAATATTTCGAGAAAAAAAAAAATACGCCATATAAAATGGAAATCACACCACGCGTGTAAAGGGCACACTCTAATCATTTCTAAAAATAACTTTACTGGCGCAATACTGATTTCAATTGAATACAGGCACGCCGCAATAGCTGCATAGAAATGGATTAATTTCATTGGGGTCCAATAAAGGCTTTAAAAATTAATATCAATGATCTGAATAATGGGAGCTTTTAATGTTGTACGGCATTCCACTGAGAAATCTTAGCTGTTTAGGCATTCCTTTGAGACATTTTTGTTTGTCGACCAATGAATTTGTGTAGTTGCCACTGACACTGACACTCCATACGTGTTTATGTATAACTGCGTGAAAAGATTTAAATCTATCATGGAATCACTGTAAAAAGTGGGTTTGGGCAAAAACTCGAGTTGGTTCACCGACACTTAATCCATTCCTATTCTTAACGAGCTTCTTCAACTAACTAATATCAAAAAGGAAACACAGGAACAACAGCTTCATTTAAAAAATTCAAGTGATCTATTTCAGTATTGCTGGAGCTGGATACTGATGATATAGTACCTACCTGTATAATAGCTGTATCTATGGCAACTTGTAGCACGGCAAAACCGCTGTACAAAAAATCATTACTGGGACAGTTACCTTTAGACAAACCAGATGGACCATCATGACAGTCAGCTGAAAATATGATAAAACATAATCAAAACCAAATCATTGAAGCTGATATCATTTGAAATCATTATGCTGATATAGCTTGCCTATCTATCTATTAATCAAAGCCTCCAAGATTGTGACACTGGACTCAGTTAATGGACTTTGTTGGTTTTTTTAAATTATTCAACTCTAAATTTGAATACCCAACAATTATGGAATTGGTGTGCTACCAACAGACTGGCCACCTTATTCGACTTGCTTTTCCCTGACTTTTCCCTGCCACGCACATTGTTCTCCCTGACTTGATTTACATAGATGGAAACTATTTAACAATGTGCGATCTAGCAATCTCAACAAATCTCCCTGATTCTTAGCCTTTTTTCTTTTACAAAATTCCCTCGACTATTCCTCGAGTTTTTTAAAGAAAAGAAAATTTCCTGACTTTCCCTGATTACTGGGTGGCGACCCTGAGCCAACAGTGTGTAATTTCAAATGCATCAATTCTCCAATCCACCAGCGTGGTAACAGTAACAAAATGTATAAACAGTTCATACATGTACCTGCAGATGCAAATGGTAATATTTGACTGGTCAGACTGAACTGTTCAGCTGGTAGACGTATCGAGTAGCTGATCGTATCGCCATCTATTGTGAAGTTTAATCCGGCGTACCAGGATGTATAGTTCATCATGTAATCGACTTCAGCTTCGGTATTATTGGTGACGAACACGTATCCCGGCCTGGCCGTTACGTTCAATGTCGCGACAACTGAATCCAGGATTCTTCGAATATCCGCCGTATTCTCGGACACAACGAGAATCGGACGATTCCGTAAACTCGTCGGAATAAACTGCGATTTCGTAATATTCGTTGTCGCCATGTCGGTGATAGCGGGCAGTTTGGCGGGCATAACTATTCGTCGAACCATTGTCAGAATGAGAATCAGTGTGATTGGATAAAGAACCTCCTGAAATACACACAAATACATCTATATAGAGACACTGTCCACAATTTGACGGGTGGATAGATCAATTTGTAATGACGGGTGGATAGCTCAATTTGTATATCATCCCTTTGACCGGTGGATAGCTCAATTTGTATATCATCCCTTTGACGGGTGGATAGCTCAATTTGAATATCATCCCTTTGACGGGTGGATAGCTCAATTTGTATATCATCCCTTTGACGGGTGAATAGCTCAATTTGTATATCATCCCTTTGACGGGTGGATAGCTCAATTTGTATATCATCCCTTTGACGGGTGGATAGCTCAATTTGTATATCATCCCTTTGACGGGTGGATAGCTCAATTTGTATATCATCCCTTTGACGGGTGGATAGCTCAATTTGTATATCATCCCTTTGACCGGTGGATAGCTCAATTTGTATATCATCCCTTTGACGGGTGGATAGCTCAATTTGAATATCATCCCTTTGACGGGTGGATAGCTCAATTTGTATATCATCCCTTTGACGGGTGATTAGCTCAATTTGTATATCATCCCTTTGACGGGTGGATAGCTCAATTTGTATATCATCCCTTTGACGGGTGGATAGCTCAATTTGTATATCATCCCTTTGACCGGTGGATAGCTCAATTTGTATATCATCCCTTTGACCGGTGGATAGCTCAATTTGTATATCATCCCTTTGACGGGTGGATAGCTCAATTTGTATATCATCCCTTTGACGGGTGAATAGCTCAATTTGTATATCATCCCTTTGACCGGTGAATAGCTCAATTTGTATATCATCCCTTTGACCGGTGGATAGCTCAATTTGTATATCATCCCTTTGACCGGTGGATAGCTCAATTTGTATATCATCCCTTTGACGGGTGAATAGCTCAATTTGTATATCATCCCTTTGACTGGTGGATAGCTCAATTTGTATATCATCCCTTTGACCGGTGGATAGCTCAATTTGTATATCATGCCTTTGACGGGTGGATAGCTCAATTTGTATATCGTCCCTTTGACCGGTGGATAGCTCAATTTGTATATCATCCCTTTGACGGGTAGATAGCTCAATTTGTATATCATCCCTTTGACCGGTGGATAGCTCAATTTGTATATCATCCCTTTGACGGGTGGATAGCTCAATTTGTATATCGTCCCTTTGACCGGTGGATAGCTCAATTTGTATATCATCCCTTTGACGGGTAGATAGCTCAATTTGTATATCATCCCTTTGACCGGTGGATAGCTCAATTTGTATATCATCCCTTTGACGGGTGAATAGCTCAATTTGTATATCATCCCTTTGACCGGTGAATAGCTCAATTTGTATATCATCCCTTTGACCGGTGGATAGCTCAATTTGTATATCATGCCTTTGACGGGTGGATAGCTCAATTTGTATATCGTCCCTTTGACCGGTGGATAGCTCAATTTGTATATCATCCCTTTGACGGGTAGATAGCTCAATTTGTATATCATCCCTTTGACCGGTGGATAGCTCAATTTCTATATCATCCCTTTGACGGGTGGATAGCTCAATTTGTATATCGTCCCTTTGACGGGTGGATAGCTCAATTTGTATATCGTCCCTTTGACGGGTGGATAGCTCAATTTGTATATCATCCCTTTGACCGGTGGATAGCTCAATTTGTATATCGTCCCTTTGACGGGTGGATAGCTCAATTTGTATATCGTCCCTTTGACGGGTGGATAGCTCAATTTGTATATCGTCCCTTTGACCGGTGGATAGCTCAATTTGTATATCATCCCTCTGGACAGCGTAACTATGACTGTTGTATTGCTCGATTTTAATGGCCTTATGGCCTTTAACTGGTTCAATTTGCTTTCGTGGAGATGGAAAAAAATTGTTTGCCCGTTTCTAATTCGGCACTCGCATTAATGGAGGAAGTTTAATTAAGTTTAAATCACTGGAGCACAGTTCGTATACAGTAACTAGACCGTCCGTCCATCTGGCTTGTCATATATTCAATTAACTGATCAATACACTGGTGTATCACTCTATCCTGGTATGATGATACACAGTAAAGCCCCCGATGATGACGATCGACACTGGGTATCCATCCGTCTGCTCAGTTATAATCACAGTAAATGTGTTTATTATACCGCTACTGATGAAGTCATGCAATGGCTAATCTATCATCGTGGTCAACTATATATCAGTACTAACTGTCATGTTGATATATACGCGCGTTCGTTCGCGTGCCTTGTAGAGCATTTATCAAACAGCTTCTCTCTTCGCTACCCATTGAAATTCAAGTCAGTTCCATTTCGGAATTATGACTGCCATAACAGTTGCACAAGGTCTCATGAGGCAGTGCACACGACATGATTGTGTTAATCCACAAATGGATTGAGGTGAAAGTTACCGTATAAAACAAACTTTGTCAGATGAATATGAATAAATTAACAGATTTTCTGCAGTAGAACCCCGTAATAAAAATGACTAAAATTATCAAATCATTTAATTGAAAAGGATGAAATATAACTCAACACAGACAGATAAAGCTTATCAGCGCATGTCACATATATATATATATATATATATATATATATATATATATATATATATATATATATATATATATATATATATATATATATATATATATATTCAGCAATTCCTTCTATGTAGAGGTTTCGAAAGAGCGACAAGTATCATCAGATTCAAGTATGATATGTAGGTACTGTAGGTCTAAATGATAGAAACGAATGCACTGAAACAACTATAAACTGAGACGACACTAAACTGTGACTACCACTCTCGACATTTGTTGCCTAGCAACGCATCAATACCGTACATTGATATGATGCGGCCACATATGATACACGTTGGGCCAATTGCGATGAGAGCAAACTGATAAAACTGGGAGACGGATGGGAAGAAAAAAAATGCAATTTACTAAAAATATTCATAAAATCAAGCCAAAGTCGCTTGAATTTAAGATGAAAAACATCATCTAAAGGTTACTTGTGAATACAATTTTAAGCATAATACTGATTTTTTCATAAAATCTTAATTTCTGAAAGTGAAAGTAGCAATTTTTATATCGGAGAAACCCATTCCAGAATTAGATCATTGAATCATTTATATTTCAAAGGACTGTCTGATTTTTTGTTCCATTTGATCAACCAATAGCATTTTATTTCGCAATTCTTTTGGCATGGTGCCCCAATTTTCAGTATAAAATACTCCCGATCAAACCAATTCTTTGAAATCCAGATCCAGCAAGTAAGTAAGGTAGCTACATTTTGAACAACGCAAGTTCGTAATTGTACGTACAGTCCGATTAACTATGCCTCTAATTTTGGATATCATTTGTTTTTTTCTGAAATTGCTCTGGTGGTTTTTTAAACCACTGGCACAGCTTTTATCGCAATTACCGGTAAGTCTTTTAGAGACATTTTTGAAATGGCTGATTCAATATTTGGGGAATGTTGCACTGAGGTGGATTTCCCCTCTAATTGTCAACCGATTATTGACTATTCTTCATGGTCAATAATCACAGAATGATTGGTTTTTAAAACGTCCCCAGCCAGCAAGTAAGTAAGGTAGGCTGGCTTACACAGAATTTTGAGCTTTTAAGCAAGTTATTAACTGTACGTACACAATCGAAGCAATGATGCCTATACACAATCGAAGCAATGATGACTGTACACAATTGAAGCAATGATGCCTTAGATGATGCCAATGATGCCTGATAGAGAAAACAAAAATAGAGAAAAAGTTCAGTTAGGCCTATACAATGATAGGTCCTTGTAGCCTACCTACTTAGTGCTGGATGGGATAAGAAGCTACGCTTCTATGTGGACTAATGTGTGAGGGCGTTCTCGTCGCAGTCCATGTCAGTAGCCTTTAGGAAATTTTATCCTCTTAGTAATAATAGAAGAGAGTATATTTCTTAATGGCGAAGCTAACACTCACACACCATGAGCTGCATTAAGCCTGAAAAGGCTAATTGGTGCACTTATGCCATGGATCAAGCAAGCCGAGATGAGACAACTGATTTAGAGATAAATCACCAATTCACCACACAATGTCAACTAATCGCAATCTCGCACATATTCACTTGAAAAATTACTATAGAAATTCTTTTCCTGAAATAATATTAGCCGACTGGATAAACTTGCCACAGATTCAGAATGAATCTAGGAAGTGATTATTTAGCCTTATAAAAGATATTTTGCTGGATCCATATATTTTGTAAAAATAAAATCATTATATTTGGTTTAGGGTTAGGGTTTCGATAGGGTTAGTGTCAAGAGGTTGAGAAGAGGGTCCAGAGGGTTCCGTTTCATAACTAGGGATAGGGTTAGGCTATAAAACATTCGATTCAGGTGGGTTTCAGCGAGCTCGGTGGTTTAGTGGGATGAAACTGCGCTAGTAATTACTGGCCCGGGTTTGAGTCTCGCTCTTTCTGCTCTTATGCTATTTTCTCAAACTCTGTTCTCCACACTTCCGGTAAAATAATCACTTCCATAAATCAAAATAATTTGTAATACTAGTTACTAAGTTAGGGTTTTTTAACTGTCACCAGGTCACCTACCTGGAAGGTTCTGGCCTTTTCACGGTTTCTCTGTCTAATATTCCTCAACAACAGCGCTTTGAGCTGCTGCCAATAGTTATATCTCGCCATTATTCACTGCTTCTCCCGTTCTACATCGCGAAATTCTGTATATAACCAGCTTCAAACCCGGGACAGACTCACATCCTCATATTTCGAGCTGTCAAAAATTATTCACGATTATGATCGACCGTAGCGCCATCTAAACCAACTTGCCAGAGAAACTGGACTAATTTTTTCCTAGGGTGGATTCGGAAAAATAACGAAATGGCGAACCTCATTTGAGCTCTGTACATTCATCATGATTTACTGCTTAATACATGAGATGGTTCAACAGTATTTCCAAACATATTTACCCGGTCCCGGCAGTGGTTGCCTCCTCAAGATCTACATCGCTCTACGAACCTCCAGCGTGACCAACATGCTTCAAAGTACACATTATCAACATAGGGGAAAATAATGAATGGGCAACCCACTATACGATCCACTGATCCACGATTGATTAGAATGAAGTCTAAATTAATCTATTCACACTTTTATTTACAAATTTAACAACTGATTTAAATATATCCACATAAAGCGCATAAACAAAACAGCACATTCAAGGAGGCCTACCAACATCTAAGAAAATTCCATAATTTTTCCTTTTGAAAAGTCAGAAATAGGCATAATGTAGGCTATGCCACAAAAATGAATTGCTTATGTTTTCATTGAAATAACGTTGAAAGACAATCTCCTGATAGAGAGATCCATAATTAGCCAGTTCTTAATTCGACTTTTCTTCATTTGGTTCTGACTGCAACTTTTCTTCAAGATTATTGAACTGTCGCAAAGATTCATCTTCAGCCGGATCTTCCACCTTTAATAAAAAGATGCCAGAAGAATGAATTAGAAGAAAATAGATTTAAAATAATTCTTCATTCATCATTAGGCATACCTGTTCAACTCCTAGAACTTCTGGTATGTAAAATTGCAGCATATTTTGTACCCCATTTTTCAGCGTTACAGTCGAACTAGGACACGATGTACAAGAGCCTTGAAGTTTTAATTTCACTATGCCATCTTCGAAACCCTGAAGATGATTTTCAGGAAAAATTGTATATGGAAAAACCATGTGCATCTTGAAGACTAGAAATCTAGTCAACTGGACCCAGTTCCACAGTTGTGAGTTAGAGTTAACTCTGAGTTAAAGTTAGTTCATTTTCAATGTTTTAGCTTAGAGTCAAATATTAACTCACAACTGTGGAACTGGACCCTGGGCTTAAAAACCATAAACCAGTCCGACGTTAAGGTAGTACCTGGTATATGATGTCACCGCCATCCTCTTGCACGGTGGGTCTTATTCGCGAATCTAATAATTCTTTAATCATAGCCACTGTCTCATCATCATCTTCTTCAATCACTAGATTTAATCAGACGAAATAAACGTGTTAAACATGTATTCTACAAGTATTTTTTGTAATAAATTTCAATTGTTAAATGAATCAATTGAACACGAACCAGTGTCAGACGGTGGTTGCTCATCTGTGAGTACAGGTAATCCACTCGAATAAAAGTCCATTACCGTCGCGAAAATGTGAGGTTTCAAGACGCCCCAATCTGATTCTTCCTCCTATAAAGGGTCAAGATTGGCAAAATAAGTCTTACATAATATTGGTGTATAGATATATCAAAGTCATCATACAACATACCTTAGTTATCGTTAGAAAATCTGTACCAAAGAAAACACCTTTAACACCTTCAACTCGGAAAAGTTGCCTGAAATATCAAATTATAGTTCATCAATTTTGAATATCTTCAAATTGCATTTTGAGATTGGTTCTAAAAGAATCTATATAAACACTTTGCTAATGGTGAACCGTAGGCAGCGCTAACAGAAGGGAAGTCCATCGTTCCTGATTCCAGAACGTCTTTGCCAGGCATAAACTTCATACTGTTCGGGTTTGGCGTGTCTTGCATTTGAATAAACATGGAACGCACTACAATAAATACAAATGCATTGCATTATTAGACTTTTCGGACGAGAAAAAAATCTTAAACGTGCCAATTTCCAATATTGAATAAAAATCAGATTTGAAAAATCCTAATTCTCAGAATTATGAAGTTCTCCTCACCTGATTGTAACATCCATGGCTGGGACGTGAGCGGAGTATCTAACTTTGCAGAACAATTCAAAACTGGTGTTGATCGTACATTTCCCAAAGTATGAAAGCTTTTTAAATGAAAAATAATGGATATTTCTTCAGTCGATTTCGTCCAATCAAATGATATTTTATGTAATACGATGTCGATGATCGATTGATTGAATTTGATTGATTTGTTTCAAGGGGTTATTAAATGTTTTCAGTCACTTCTTAGAATCAAAGTGATTGTAAATAGATTTTGATGAATAAATCAAAACACTAGCCTATCGTTTTTCAGACTTAAAACTGTAATTACTCACTATTTTAGAGACAAATTGTGAAACATTGGCCTTAAATTTACTCCGAAAATCTTTTTCATGGGCGCAGCCATCGTGAAATACTCGCTTACCAAGGCTGGTGTTAGACTGGTTGCCGGTGTCTACTGGTTGATCCCATCCTCCATTTTCGATGCGTCAAACATGTCAGTATCGGCTGGATTCGAACCCGGGATACCCCTGTACACCCTCTATTCAGCATCAGGACCCTCTGAATCAGTATCAGTAATTACTGGGTTCGAACCCGGGACACCCCTGTTCATCCTTTATCATCAGGACCACTCTGAATCTCAGTAATTGATGGGTTTGAACCCGGGACATCCCTGTACTTCCTCTATTCAGCATCAGGACCACTCTGAATCAGTATCAGTAATTACTGGGTTCGAACCTTAGAGACGATCAGGAGGTCATTGACTACATTTACCGAAAGCATGAAGAAAATAAAAACAATGATTTTTACAAGAGAAACACAAATCTCACGTAATTAATCATGTAATGTTAACACCAAAAGAAGGATACTGGGTGCCACTTTTTAAGGCAAAGTTAACTATTCAGGACTCTGCTTCTGTATATAAAAATCTAACCGATCATCAGTGGAAATATCAAATTAGCGGGTGGTGAAATATATATGCCGTCACAAAATATTGCCGAAGGGCACTTAAATCTTAGACCGTACAATGTATTGGGCAATACGGTCTGGATCCGCCCCTGATGGCTATAGTGACAATCAAAAAGATTGCTAATTTTGTAATTACTCTTCGCTCAACACTCGCTTCTAACCGGTCAACAAGTGTTAGTGTGTCCGGGTGGAAGTGGTAAGCTGTATTGCCAATATTCAATTATCATGTTTTCCGGACATCCTCGTCTCCGCACAATATTGGTGGGAATATTGGGTTGAAGAAAGAGGTGGATTGCAAGATAACAAAAAACCACTGACTGGTGAACTAACAAAGTTCCCAGAGTAGCTAAACAGATAAAGAATTTCAATCATATATATTCTCATACAGTGTACAACAATTATACAAAATGCCAGGTTTGTGCTCGAGGAATTATAACGTAAGCTCCTCAAACACGTGGACTGTATTTCAAAAACAGTCCAACCATGGACGTATAAACTATAAACTAGAGTTTATACATCCATGGTCCAACCATAGACTCTAAAACAGAAACGTCTATGGCCCACAACCATGGACTCTCGAGTCCATGGCTCCCCGCACTAAAACCAGAGATAAACCTGGCCAAATACTCTGGAAAGCGTAAGATTTAATGAATCAATCTGATTTACATTTTTACTCTTTAAAATTTGACCCGGCCGGCCACCTATCTACCAAGGTATTACTTTAAAATCATGATAAGCTAACCATAACAGACCCGGCAGATAGAAATTAGGCTAATTGATTACAAATTTCATTGATGTATGAAATGACCTGCCTGATCAGGAAAAACAAGGTATCATTTTTAGCCTTATAATAATGACTTAGATTATTCAATAATAAAATTACTAGCTTTTAATATCACATATCATGCAAGGTATTTCAAATTTTTTATTCAAATTTCCACTGCAACTGATTCATACAATTTGAATCAATAGGAAAATAACAAATTTACACAAAGAATTGTAAACTTTGATCCATAAAACACCGACAATTGGGACTAGTCCGAATGTCTAAGACTATTAATTTGACATTTCATGATGTCACCGGGCATGAGTGACACTTGATTATTTCATGAAATATGAAGCATTCTATCATATCAACTATACAGCAAATGACAATGTAAGAAAGATTTCTGTTTATACAAAAAACTGCAAAACATATCTCTAGTATATAAACATTAAAGCTGGACATAAAACCACAAATTCATTCAAATAATCAATCTCTAATTTCATTTCATTAACATTATTTTTACAAGAAAACTGAAATTTTGCAAACTTTGCTTTGTATTCGAGGAATTATCAGTTCTTCGTTAACCAATGGGTGAACTGTATTTGAAAAAAAAAAACAGTTCAACATAAAAGCATTAAAATCAGAGATAAAACCTAAAGATTAACTCTGGAAAGCTTGAGATTAGCTAATCAATCTTTATTTTCATTTTCATTAAAATTATTTTCCAAGATAACTAGAGTTTTACAAGATAACTAGAGTTTTTCTAACTTTGCCTGAGATTTTCAAACATTATCAGTTCGCTCATTTAATACAACGTTATTTCAGGGAAAACATGACAATAATTTTACTATCGATAACTAATCACGTTTATAGCTGTTTAACATTCTTTCTAAAAAAGAGTAAAATGTATCTCCCAGATATTATCCCTAAAACAATTAACATTTACAGCAGTGATAGGGTGTGATATATAGATAAATGGACGCATGATCTTTCATCAGTTATTTGAAGCATTCTATCGAAACAGATATTCTTTAGTGTGTTTGGTTTAGTTAAGGTTTATGGTTATTTGTTTTGTTTATTACTGAGCCGATAGAATGCTTAAAACAACAACAGAAAGGATCTCAAGAGGTTGGGAAACACGGAGAAGGTTGTTCTATGAAAGAAGAACCTTTAATAATTGGATCAAGTTGATTAGAAAAAATGCCTGATGATGAAGGCCCTATATAGAGTATTTACTAATTGTTTGTTGGTTTCGTTTATTTGTATTACTTATAATTTAATTTGTTTTTTTTTTGTTATGCATTTTTTTATTAATTGTTTTTTTTAATGTATTTTTCTTAATTATGTTCTATGTATTTTGTACTATTTATTACAATCTACATCATCAGGAATTTTTTATCGGTGAAATTATGGGCTCACTTTAAAAAAGTGCTACAAATTCACTGCTGCACCTAAATAATAGTTTATTATAAAACACCCCGATTAGTATGAAAGCCACTCAACCTTATGATGTGGATGACAATGAAAGAAGTTAAAACAGCTATAAACAAAATTAAAACGATCAAAATCAAGTTCAAGAGATCAAACTAATAACGTTCCAACATCCTTTATTGTGTTTAAAAGTTGCAACTGTTTAACTGACTACGCTCTCCCTTTTGAACATTTAGGCTATGCAAATCATTTTCACTCAATAAAATATAAAATAAATCACTATTTCTAATATTAATAATCGAATAAAGGCTAAGAGAGTAATCATTCTATGAACTATATGATTATTACAAATTAAGCAAAGCTATGTTTAACTAAAGTATGAAGCTTATCTGAACTATCCTGTCGATATTATATCTCAATTTACGTGTATTTCAACCGACCTTCGAGTCAAACTGAGACGCTGAACGCGATCGATACCATGAATTAATGGAGCGTAAATTTTATGAGACTCCAAGAAGGAACTTTAAGGACTTAAATGACTCATCTGTTTAACAAATCTAAACAGTTTGCCTAATCAGTATAAAGAATCAGGAGGATGCCATTTTATTGAAATATTCAAACATGAATAGTTCCTTCTCAGGCCCAGGGCCCAAATTACCTAATTTTAATAATCAACATTTCGACAACTAATCAACTATTCTTTAGTTTATTCCGCCCCTTCAAATAGACCAGTGAATTTTGTAAAGACTGATCAGACTGATTTGTAAAATAAATCAATACTTCACATATTCTACTCTCGTTGCTGCTCCTGAATAAGTGTTTATAAGATACGCATTGTCTCTGCTGCTCCTGAATAAGTGTTTTTATAAGACACGCATTGTCTCTGCTGCTCCTGAATAAGTGTTTATAAGATACGCAATGTCTCTGCTGCTCCTGAATAAGTGTTTATAAGACACGCATTGTCTCTGCTGCTCCTGAATAAGTGTTTATAAGATACACATTGTCTCTGCTGCTCCTGAATAAGTGTTTATAAGATACGCATTGTCTCTGCTGCTCCTGAATAATTGTAATGAGAGACGCAATGTCTCTGCTCCACCAATTGTAGAAGAAATCCATCATTGAGCGATAAACCGATGCTGGCTGAATTTTTCATCTAGACTTCAGCAGTTAAATTCAAGTTGGATTCATTCTGCTGACTGTTTTAATCAGTAGATTCTAGATGGTTAGTTGATCTTAGTATGGGCTTTTTCTCATAGATGTGATTCAGCTGAAAAGAGTTAAAGACAATATCCTGTATTCACACAATATTTCATATAACATTAATCATAATAATTTCCATGTGAATCAACTTACCTTTCAAGATTGCCGAGTATCGGCTAGGATTGTCTTAGTTGGTTCATGAGTTAAATTCGTTGGACTCTTCCATGGTAGTTGATGAATTCAATTCAAGTTGTACCTTCTATGATTGCTGTGTTCATTATCGGATCTTGGTTGGTTCTTGAGTTTCATTCGAATCGGCCCCTTCTGTGCGCTGTTCTCTAATCGGCAGATTTCTGATGATTTGTTGACCTCAAGCTCTCGTTTGAGTTGGTGTCCCTTACAAACACACCTGCCGGGAGCGAAACGGCGGTTTTTTCAAAATCGGAAATCGAAGTACAGATATAGTTGCCTGATCGGCGGTCGTTTTTTTTAAGTCCAAGAACATAATTGGTAATTCGGTTCTGGTTCATTCAAACAATCTTTTATTCTGCCTAATTCTGATTTTGGAAATAACTATATTACAAGGTTGAAGATAATTTTACAATATTTGGTCTTTTTTTATGTAACTAGTCCGAAAGTTTACAACGTTTAATAATTTTGTCTAACTTCAATTTTTTTGGTCGTTTTCACCGTTTAAATAGTCGAAGCACATATTAAGTGACTGATTGGGGTTAACTTTTTTTCTGCCTAATTTAATACATGGAGATTTTGGAAATAACTATATTTTACAATATTTGGTCTTGTTTTTATGTAACTAGTCCGAAAGTTTACAAGGTTGAATAATTTTATCTATTTTTTTCTGCCTAATTTAATACATCGAGATTTGGAAATAACTATATTTTATATTATTTGGTCTCGTTTTTATGTAACTAGTCCGAAAGTTTACAAGGTTGAATAATTTTATCTATTTTTTTTCTGCCTAATTTAATACATCGAGATTTGGAAATAACTATATTTTACAATATTTGGTCTTTTTTCATGTAACTAGTCCGAAAGTTTATAAGGTTGAATAATTTTATCTATTTTTTTCTGCCTAATTTAATACATCTCGATTTTGGAAATAACTATATTTTACAATATTTGGTCTTTTTTTTATGTAACTAGTCCGAAAGTTTACAAGGTTGAATAATTTTATCTATTTTTTTTCTGCCTAATTTAATACATCGAGATTTTGGAAATAACTATATTTTACAATATTTGGTCTTTTTTTCATATAACTAGTCCGAAAGTTTACAAGGTTGAATAATTTTATCTATTTTTCTCTGCCTAATTTAATACATCGAGATTTTGGAAATAACTATATTTTACAATATTTGGTCTTTTTTTCATGTAACTAGTCCGAAAGTTTACAAGGTGGGAGAATTTTGTCTAACTTTAATTTTTTTGTCATTTTCACCGTTTAAATTTGTTTAATTTTTTAAAGTTTATTGTAGTTTTTCTCGAGTTTGTCTGAAATCGGAGTACATAATTGGGAAATTTGATTCCGGTTCATTCAAACTATCTTCCAATCAGTCTGAAATGGCAAGCTGAAGAAAAGAGCAGAACCTTTTGAGCAGAAAATCCTTTCGAATATCACTGATCATAATAATCATGTCAATTCATATATAAGATCAGCAATGTGGATCGATACGTAGATTTTAATAATAGTCTTAAATGATATTTATGAAATTCAACGCATATAGTAATTCATCTATATTCTAAATATCTAAGCAATGGTTGATTATTATAGTTTAACAACAATTCAACTAAAGCATCTATAGTCATCTCTAGGAATACCAGAGTTACACCAAAGTAATGCATAATCAATCTTATCAAATCGTTTTTGAACTGTTTTCTCTTCTATCTTCTTGAAATTCTTGATGTGTCTTTTATTGAAACCCAGGCCCATCATACAGTGCAAACGTGCTAGTAATATTGGCCTGTATATATTTCGATTGTCAGCTAAACCATGTTCGTATTATTAAATTTACTTCATCGTGAGTTAATAAACTTAAAGAGATGTTTTCTACCCACAGATGGCGACATCTGTACCCAGTGAATGGTATTCTAATCCATTTCATTAATTCTAAATATTGCTCCTAATATATACAATGATTTTGTAATTATGATAATATAACTAACTGAAGAGTGAGTGCGCTGCCAGCATTGAGCACACTGATCCTATAAGTAAAATGGTTCTACAGATTTAAGAAACCTCGAATCATTCCCACAACTTGACAAATCCAGAATTCTGCAAAGCCTTAAAGATTCAATAAATCCCACGCACAAGAGACAGAGTTAAAACATACCCAGTATTCTTTATATATCAACCAATATTGAATTATACTTATTAACCCCTATGGTTTAGATTTGAGCACTTTTACCTTATATGAAGATGCTGAATTAGTTACCTAATCAATAAGTTGATTGATAATGTCCTAGCTATAATTGAAATTGTCTCGGACAATATTTTATATGGGGCTTGAAATTTCTACACGAGAAGAATTTCAGATCCGGTACGAATTTGAATTAATCACTACTATTTGAAATGCTAATTTTGCATCAGAGCTTTTGATACCTAGCTTAACTAACCTAGAAACCCCCAAAACCTAACTGATTCAACAGATCCCACACACACATGTGGCCCAGTTAGACGCAGATGACATTGCGCGATACAGTCGTCTGATCCACTGTGCAATTTTGAATAAGTTTCACTTATATTCATTTCATTGAATTCATTTTGATTAAATTCTAGGTATCTAAGCGAACCATTAATTAGTAATCATACTAGCTATATTTTAATTGTCAGTTGAACAATATTTATATGGAGCCTGAAAATCTACATGAGTAGAATTTCAGATGTGGTGAATTCGTCACTATTTGAATTCATCAGAAATTAAAGATAAAAAAGCACATTTTTAGTGGTAAATTAGAAATTGCCTTAGCCGAATGGCTATATAATCTTTATTTACCTTATATAGTACACGGTGTATAAGGACCAAAAGACCTTGTTATGACCGGACCTCCCTGGTGCGGTGCGAGTCATGATGCTAGAAAATAGTTTGAAGGAGAGGGGTTAGTAAAAGAGAGCTATTAGCAAGAGGAATAAGACCTAAGTTTAGGACATCCTGTCAGAATAAGGCTTTCAATCTGACATACACAGTGAAATTGAAATATTCCCCCTTCCAAATCCAGGAATGTATTTGTGCACAGATTCGATCGGAAGTAAATCTGCGTTAAATGATTTTGGCAATATGTATCAAAACTAATACAGCTGTGTGAAGACACCATAGGTTCACTTAGATACAGATAAATAAATGTGCTCAGATACACATGTATCAGCTACATTTTAAATGTCCATGGAATTAGAAATAATTTCACATAACAATTGAATTAACCTTAATCGATCTAAGTAATACGTTAATGAGTAATTCATCTTAGATTCTAATTTTCAGTTAAACTATATCTTATATGCGTCACTTGACACACAGTATGGCTTTTAGATATTAATTGAATCAGTTAGGTTTGAGTAAATTTTGCAAATAATGAAAAGCATGGCTAGTCATCGTAAGCGCGGCAGTTGGCGATACAGAACTGATCAGTCAATGAGACTGATTCACTTATAGATGTGCTCAAATATATTATATATTTCAGCTATATTTCAATAAATATTTATGATATAAAAAGTTTTTGATCTAACATCAAATATTGAATTCATCTTAATTGTGAATATCTAAGCCATTTTTCCTGGCTGTATGCTAATTGTCAGTCAAACAACAATTATCATGCGTCGCCCAAAACGAGACGCAGTGTTTCAGGAATGAATTAAATCAATTAAAGCTTTGGTTTATTCTGGATTTATCTAAATGTTGAGACCAAATCACTGTTTCATAAAGACCTGTAGTCCATAGTTTTCCCCATATAACACCAGACCTCGATAGAGCCCTAGACACTATCTTATGAAATTCATAACTGTTATGTGTGAGGCAGCACACAGTATATATTGTAAAGTATGGCCTCAATCTTAATAAATTTATCAATATATTATTTGTAAAGAAAAATCTATCAACCAACGATAAAGTTTAATTGATATATCTTTAAGTAAAAATTGTCCTATCTAGATCTTGACTGTCAGTTAAACAATAGTCATATGAGGCCTGAAATATCTACGGTACATTCGAATAATTTCAAATGTCACATAAGATATTGAATTTACCTTAATTGTACGTACTTACAAAACTTTTAATCATAACAGACCAATCTACATTTTAATTATCAGACCAAAGAATATTTAAGGGACCTCACTCAATCATTTCGTCTAATATTGTAAATATTCAAGCAATCATTGCCTAGCTATATTTCAATTTACTACCGGCCACAGAGCCTCAATAAAGTAGTGCGGAGATGGTGAGCTTGACCAGCGCCTATGCATTCTACCCCAGATATGAAAAATCAACTTAGCTTTATGTATGCATGTATTCCTGTTGCCATGCAGGATGAGCCATGCAAGACTGCCAGGTTCGGCTGCGACAGGTCTTTCGGTGTTTGGTGGTACTTCAAGGTGGAGTCTTTTGTGGGCACTTCTGGTGGGCAGATTTTAGATGGGCCTTTCCGGATTAACCTGAAATGAGTAAAAGAACGATATTCTGTAGTTACACAATCCTTTCCGTATCACGCATCGTAATTTACATGTGTATCAACTTAACTTTCAATATTGCTGAGTTCAGTGTTCTTTTTTGGCATCGTCTTCTTTGTAGTCACCTTCAGCATCTTCTTCTTCATCTTGGGAGTCCTGAAATGAAAAAAAAGAGAAGAGCGATGAAAACCTGGTACGGAACAAAACTAATGTTCGAAAGCTTTTCAGCTCTCCCTCGCCGGTCACATGCCGAGAACACCAGACAATGAGCCAGCTAGGAATATACTGCCCTCTACACGCCCTCACACAGAACGCGAAAACCAGAATGACAACGCCTCACATTCCCCATCTAACTGCAGGATGTACTGGGCGACGTCAGTAACTGACAAACCTGTAAAATTGCACGAAACACAAATAGTGCAGTACAACCAGCTTGACCGGGTTGAGATTCAGGATCTCAACTAGCACTCAAAAGCGTGACAAGAGACTTCATCCACTGACCGAGGTTATCACAAGGACACAATGAAACTAGCACTCACAAGCCGACGAGAGACTTCATCCACTGACCGAGGTTATCACAAGGACACAATGAAAACTAGCACTCAAACTAGAAATCAAAGAGCGTGACAGTAGAATCATCCCTCAGCCGACTCAGAATACCAGAAACAAAGAGCGTGACAGTAGAATCATCCCTCATCCGGGCGGTCACAAGGACACAATGAATGCTAGTAGCGTGACAATCCAGTATAACCGCTCCATTTGTATCCCGTGCAATCTCACAGATATGCCCGTCATTGGCATCACTCAGCACACTTTGTAGATAGGTGGGGGAAGTGAGGCCTCGTCATCCTGGTTTTCGTGTTCCGTATGAGGGCGTGTAGAGGGAGAATTTCCTGACCGACTCTTTGTCTGACATCCTCGACACATGACCGGCGAAGGAGGGCTGACGCTTTCGGACATTAGTTTTGTTCCAGCAAATGTTGAAATTCGACAGAGAAATCGGCCCTGAAAAATAAAACGGGTTAAAACCTGAAAAATAGAACGGATTAATGAACACTGAACAGTACAGGACAGTACGGAGACGAACAGTAACACATAAAACATAAAGACGTCGTTCCTCAGGAAGCAGGAACAGGAGCAGGAACGGGAGCGCAGCGAAAATCGCCAGGAGAATCCACGGTAGCATGTTCACAGTGTGAGTAAGCTGAGGTGAATGGTCTATGCTTGTGTACACCGTGGTCAGCCGGTGACGTGTTCAATAGCGCGTATGAATGATATCAACAACTCTGAAAAACCGCAATTGTGTCTCTATTGTTGAATGGATTTACATTATGAAAGGTTCCACCGCCGGGTTGAATACGCGCCAGTAGTCAGCTGAACAATATAGTAGAGGAACTTTTATAAGGCCATGAAATAAATCACTTGATTCCCAACAGCTACTTCCGAATTCATTAGCCACCGCCTGTTTTTTTTTCTTAAATTCTAGAATAATTTATAAATTATACCGACCGATAGCACTTCAGTTAAAGATTCACACCATCACAGGTCTTCATATCATACAAACCGCGTAAACATTTACTAATGAAATTAGTTGATTAGTCACAACTACGAAAGGACAGTTCATGCACCCCGAGATAACTAACTCACACCATGCACGAGGAAAGCGGTCTATTTGAGTCATTGGGGGAAAACCCACTAATACCATGTATTCACGATTAATCATCATTCATACTGTTATCACAGAATCCCGTCAATAGACAGATTTCATTAAAAAAAACTCCTTGATTTAATTGAGGGCTTTTTAATTACTTGGAGCACCGACCCTCTGAAATTCTGCCAAAAACTTCATGCTTACCACTCATAATTTGAAAAAAAAAACAAATGGTTTTCTTTAATTTTGATACTGGATTAAACGGTACATCAACATGTAAATTTAGGAAAGTCCGTTTCTTGTTCCAATTTACTCTTATATCCCATTTTTGATTTTGCTCAGAGTATGGCGGTATCAAATCATGCGTACAGGGTCAGTCTGTCCATGAGGATACTAGTTGCGATAAGTCAGACAAGTCATGATTAGGCATTAAAGCAATTCACTAAGTGAAAAACTGCCACCTGCCACTTTTTTCTGCATTAAGCGTTAAATTTTGCTTAAGCCTACAAAAATCATGTCATCATTGATGCCGGTCCTTGGATAGAAGAAAAATAAACTCATAAGAAAAACCATTCAGTAAATGATAATAATAATATTGAGTTTATTAATCACAATGCAATAAAAGTGGTAATTTTCAATTTGCCTCGTGCAAATTCATACGCTCGCTGTTGTAATGTGGTAACAATTCTCTGGTGAAATTAATCCCTTAAGTTCCTAATCTTTGCACGAGTCTACTGTATTTCACAAACTCTTACTCAGAATTTGACAACACCAACTCGGGGTAGAATTTTACCAGTCTCGACTTTACCGCAGTAAGAAACTGAGTCTACTGTATATCATAAACTCATACTCAGTATTTGACACCAACATGTGGTTTGTGAAAATATCCGATCGTGAAACTAAACGATACGAAACACATGGTTGTGGTTTTTTTTCGGAATTTGACTACCCAGGCAACACCCTTTCGTTGAATGTCCACTTTCATGGAGCAACCCGTGGCCGGCGTTAATAGATAGCCGATACAGCTAATGGAACTGATTAGATTAGAGAAATTGCCCCCTCGCCAAATGTATGTTTGATTTCAGGTAGCTATTTCGGCGATTTAGCTCTATTTAGACATAACACATCACATGCTAAGAATCGTGAACCCACCACCGGTAGCACGGTGTATAATCGACAGACTTCTAATTTATCAAATGGAAATATTTGTTCACATCGAACGCCGGAAGTTTGGTTAGATTGCATTTTTCACTGAACGTGCAAATAAAACATGTCTCGTTTATATACTCAGGTTTAGTTTTTCCCGTCGTTTAACTAGAAGTGTACGGAATGCTAGTTTCATCGAATTTGACCTGTCGGATTGTGGTAAGAATTAGATTAAAAACACCTTTCATTTGGACCATCATAATTGTCACCTTTCATTTCGGACTATGGATTTATTTCAGAGATAAATCGAGTAGATATGGATGCACACCAGAATCTGACGTATAAATGATTTGTGCTTTTGTGAATAAAAAACTGTTTGATTTTGTTGACATTTTTTCGAAATTCTTACTACAAATCTCTTGCTTTTCTCTAGTTCCTAGTCTTGGTTTCTGTGCAGGGTTTGATTTGTAAGTATAGCCCGAATAACTACGTTACTTTTCAACCGATAAAATGTACAAATTTGGGAATCATTCATTATGGCGGATTTTTATAGGTGATGATTTAGCCAGAGAACTAGAGACTTCTAATGCGGGTATGACTTACTAACGCGAGGCTTGTGTTCAAAAATCGTGTCTCCCATCACACACGTCTAATCGGTCTCAACGTTACTTTCTTTCAAACAGGTGCCTTTGAAGGTGACATAGAATTTGGTGATAGTGTAAGTATTTCATTAAGTAGTGTAGCATATTATTTACATACGTATCTAGAACGTCATTGGAAAAGGTAACAAGATGGTAAATTCCAGCGCTGACCCTTTCGTGATTTCTTTACAAGTAGATGATGTAGTTTTTGGTAATTTGTTTTTAGTTCAGAAATGCTGTAAAATATGAATTTCAAACATGGCCGGGTGGAATGGTACCATACGATTTAGGAAACGAATATGGTAATTTAATCATTTTTCTCTCTGAGACTAAAACTGAAAGAAATTTTCATTGACAATAAATCGAAATGGAAGCGTTCAAAAATGAAATCATCGCGTATTTCAGACCAAGAATCCCAAAAGAATATCAGGAAAGCTATGGATAAAATCGAGGATGAGACTGCAATCGAGGGCATACCTTGCATCGTATTCTGGCCGAAAATGGGAATAGAAACTGATTGGATAAAATTCAAAAATGATCGAGGGTAGAGAAATGTTATTTCATTAAACATGCGCTCTTCAGTTTGATCGAACGTCGTATTTTTCATTCTGATCGGAATCGTTATGTTTTCAGCTGTTCAACGACTGTAGGACGGGCCGGTAACGGTGAACAATATTCCTACCTGGCTCCGAAATGTGCGAAACATTTCGGTGTGACGATGCACGAACTGGTACACGCGTTAGGATTCTGGCACGAACAAAATAGATCTGATAGGGATAAATACGTCGAAATCAAATGGGATAATATAAAGCCGGGTATACACACAATATCGGCTTATAGTGTCTTTATTCTTGAAAGTAACCGTACGTAATGTTCGAATATTCTAAAACCTAAAATTTCAGAACGAATGTGGAACTTCCGTCAGTTAGAAGCGGAAAGCAGTGACAATCTCGGTACTGAATACGATTACGACAGCCTCATGCATTATGGACCCGATTATTTCAAGAAGGACGGCGCCGGTCCAACGATCGTACCGAAGAAATCAGGCGTCACAATTGGCCAACGTACACACCTCAGCAAAATAGACATCGACAGAATCCGAAAGCTTTATAAATGCACAGGTTATTATTGAGAGAAATTCTGTGCCATAGAAATAGAAAAACATCGGATCAATTCTTTTCTTTATTTTTTTTCTTCAAAATGTTAATTGTAGGTATCGAAAGAAAAACAGTTACAAGTAAGTTATCGCGATTGAAGCATACAATTCAGTTTCAAATATCTCATTTCCAGTTTTACAAGCTTATTCCTTCGATGAGCAAATACCTGACTAGAGCTTACTTCATGTCACGGTTTTATATTGTAGAGGCACCTAAGCAGCTTCCCAGAATTTCAAAACCATCCAGTAAGTTTCTAAGCTATTCACCGGTGGGAAAATACCCCAAAGAAATGATTAGGAACTCTAGAGACAATTTGTTCCACTATAAAAATTTCAGACTTCAAGAAGTCGTGCGACTTCGAAAAAAACACTTGTGGCTTTGCCGAAATGTCAAGCGATTTGAAGATTAAATGGACGCGAACTCAAGCTAAATCTGGAACTGGACCAAAGAACGATCATACAACTGGTTCTGCGAATGGTAACCATGTTTCCCTCAATCAACCCATCACGTATTTTCCGTTGCGTCCTGTGTTTTGTGAGTAGGTTTCACATTTCTTCATTTTTGAAATGTGTCTGCTCGTTTTTTTTTCGCAAGGCTGGTCGATGGTTATGGATGGAACTCAAGCACCGGACGCCGGAACTTGGACTAGGATGATGTTACACGATATTCCGGAGAGCAATAACGGATATTGTTTGACGTACTGGTACAACGTCAAAGGTAACGAAACTGGTTTCATTCGGACGTTTGTCAGCAATACCGAGTACGGCTATAGACGAGTGGCTGAAGACATCGCTGATAAGTCTGGCAAGTGGAAAAAATTTACCTGGCATTTTGGCGCATCAGTTAAATTACGGGTATGTGTGAAATACTTTATTTCATATTCATCCACAATTATGATTCAACTTTGTTTCAGGCGATAAGAACAATCTAGATACAATCTAAGTTGATGGTCAATTGTCGCCTAGGAAAAATGACCCGACAGTACCTCATCGTTTGCAAACGGGTTTGACTTTTATTCTAACCAGTTTCACCGGTTCCGAGGGAGCTCTTTTGTCGTATTGGGCGAATCCGCAGACGCACTAGTATAGGTTAACCCTGCCTTACTGCGAGGCTATGTACTGACCGCAAAGGTCCCGTGTGACCGTCGTTTACTGTTCATAGCTTATTTGATATAAGATACTAAAAAGTGCATAGATCTTAAGCGAAACGACTGAAGTTAAGATAATGGATCCGATAAAGATTTGATTTGATTATATTTCTCTATTTCAGCTTTCTATAGATGTTCTGTTATTTGGAGCTGGTACACCTCAAACAGCTATCGATGATCTAGACTTGAAGCCAGGAAAGTGCTGAAAGATTATTCCTTTCTTTCGAAATAAAATGGATGTTGATTTCAATAATTGAGCCCAATTGTTTTTTCTGTTCTTACATTCTAGTTTGTGCTTTAGTCCTTGATATTCCATTAATATGTTTTAATTAAGAAAACAAGGCTTGCTCGATGAATCTAATGTTGGACTCATCAATTTCTTGTAAATAATGATTTTCAATGTACATGTAATCTTTATTTGTCCAGCTCTATAGTCTCCTCATTCAGACTTGCAGCACATCTTCTAATCATCTGTCACCACTATTACATGCATAATGCCTGGTCCTAAAACATCTATCATCCAAACCAAACCAACTCCACAAACTTCATTATAATAACCATTTTATTATTTGAAGTTAACATGATTAATGAAATTCTTTGGCATTCACTGTTTAGCGGAATGTACATTGAATGTATATTCTTTAGTAAACGACTCTGTTAATGCGTCATCGAGGCTTTTCATCGCTCGCCAATGCAGTTTACTACTATTAGATGGATTGCCTTCGGGATGTCTGAGTTCCAGTCGAATATAATCGAGCCAAATATCTAGAATACGATGAACAAATATTTCAATTGAATGATGTTGAACTCTTTGAGTTTGTATCTGTTTAAATCATGTACTGAACCAACAAACCTATATCATCTTTTCCATAGTCATTAATTGCATCTTCGAAAACTTGTCGCAAATAATTCATTTTTTGAGGTTCCTGAAATAACAAAGTTAAAACCGTTACAAAATATTTCAACAATTCGTACCGAAAATTCGATGATTGCGAAGATGATAGTTACCTGAGACATTTCAATATCGATATACCTTCGATAGAAAGCTAACGAAACTGGTTTTAGATGCGATAACCTGAAAAGAGAGTTAATTTCCCCATTTAGCTGTATCTGTCTAGGAATGGTGAAATTTGTCAGACTCTGCTGCTCAATCTAAACAAACCTTTGGTACAATTTTCTAGTCTTCTTTATTCCAGTTGCCGAACACCAGCCTAAGTACCATTCTTTCAGTGGTTCGCTTATTTCCCGATTTTTCAGCAGCCCAGACTACAGAAACAAAGGCCATAAATACATCAATATCTTGGATAATTAATCGCAACATTTTTCTATAAGTTACTAACTCTACCTCGAAGAAGTCAATAATTTTAGGCGATGCAGTCATTCTGTACCAGTCATTCATCAGCTTCCATAACGTTGCCTGTTGCTATAAGAAAATTGAATGCATCAGTTGAGAATAACAGCAGTTCGCGAATCGTTTTTAATGAATATTGACAGTATCAAACCTGTAGATCTGTGCAGTCGATTGATTTATTGAAAGTGTCTTCGATCAGTTCAGCTGCATTTTCAGTCTTGATAAGCAGTGTTAAACGCATGTGCCATAGTTTCACAGATTTCACATGTTTACTCGTCGATGTTGTCGCTACGTCGCAGGCTTTGTCAATTTCACCAGCGTTCACAAGAGTTGTGATCTGGAAGCGTAGGAAGAAGGCTACCGCTTTAAAAAGATTCTACAAACAGTTTTTTCCAGATTTCTTCTAAAACATTCAAATGACTGATTCTCTTTGGTGAAGCTCATTAGAGCAGAGAAATTAAATGCCTTATTTCCAAAAGAGTTACGAGTTGGGCTTTTAACGAGATGACGAGAATCTAGGCATCGTCAATCTTTGAACATGAATGAATGTCTTCTCCCTTGATACAACTCATACTATAAGTGGCAGATGCCAGCATCAGTGATATGGCCCCTTATCAGGCTGAAAGCTGAATCTCAAATTGCTAAGCTAACTCACCCAGTCGACATACGAATCCGCGTTTAAGAGATCTTTTTTCGAAGCTTCCTGGAAAACGCTCAACGTTCGCGACAATCTCTGAAAATATACATGGATTTCACTAAACCGTGGTTATTGTATATAATTCATTTAACCACACAACTCCCTGGCCACGGTTTATGATAAACATGCTTCGCAAACATTTCGTTTCCCTTTTTTGTGAAAATGAGAAATTTGTGCAAGCGGTCTCGATGGGCACGATGACACAGAAGAAATGAAGCAACCTATTTGGGAATGTGATAAATGAATAGAGGTCTCTCAGTCGATACACGCCGCTATTTATCATGTTCACGAAGCTAAGAGGATAGTCGAGATAAAACTTATTGATGGCTGCTTGGCGTTGAGGCTGTACCGGTGACAATCTGCAGTAGAATGCGCCTCATTAGTTTTCACTTCAGGCAGACGTGTGTGAAATTCACAGTGACAGGAAGTTGTGCGGCGTTTCCAATAGCCCAAACGGATGACTTTTTTAACGATTAATCCAAATTCCCAACGACTGAATTCAAGAAATTACACCCAGCTTGTCATATCTAAAATGACAAATAACCCTCAAATACTAAGGACTGATTCCAGATATCTTATTGCCATTGAGTTTATACATCATCCGTCATTTCACAACTCTCTTAAACCACGATTACACAAGTGTCTTGGCCCGGGCCAAATCATCTCTGTGTGATCGCGGCTTCACTTCTACGGCCCTATTCTAGAATGCGTTGCTGGAGCCCAGGAGGCATGATCATTTCTATCAGCCTACTCTTTGACTGGTCGACCCAGAAACATGTGCCATCGGCTACTAATAAGCTATTTATAAGGAAATACTGACACAATGGATAATGGTGGGCAATGAATAAAATGTCTCTCAGGAAGCCAAATGCAATATTACATACATAAAATATTGATCATGACAGACTTGTTTTTAAGAGAATCATTCGGGCATTCAGTCTAAATGGGCAATTTCGCTAAGTCGTACATCTCCCCAAACTCCGCACCGGACTTCACTTACATAACTGATCAAATCAATCAAGCAAGAACTTTTCTAAAGCACAAAAAGACCTTTCAGAAAGTGAGCCAATCGTTGGTATGTTTCGGAAGTTCCTTTCTCCTTCTGTAAGGTTATAAAACTTACCCATTCCCTTAATGATTGTGAGGACTTTCTCTTGAGTCTTTTTAAGCACGTTTCGAGGTAGAACTGCCACATTTTCTCTGCAAGATCAATCGAGAAGATTGTAAGTATGATTCCGTACCACCAGATCGACAAACTCAAATCTTCTAGTTGCCAAGAGAAATTTTGGTCACCGTAGTTTCTCTTCTTATGGTGCAAGCTGGAACTGGTTGCCAGCAGACATCAGATAGTTGATGACATCGTCACATAATAGATATCATAGAGCGTTTAGAGTTTTTTTTCGGAATAGTGCTATATAAAAACTTTCTACAATTATTATCGTTATTATGAAATATTGTAGGGTATTTGGCATATGTCTACTGTTGAATCAGATGAATCTTCTGTTCGAGCATAGAACCAAACGGAAACAGGATCAAATAGCAATCAATAATTCACCGATCATTGATCGATTAATGGTTTAGAAAGCGTTAATCGTTAATTGTTGTTATTTACTCAATTCTTTCGTCATCGTTTGCACCAATTCTCAGGTAAACTGTCTCCCGAGTTACAGAGTAAACACCGTTAATCAAACAGAAGCTTGAGAATTACTCGCAAATAAACAAATATTCGTGAGATGTACAATAGACAGGGGGCAGGCGGCTGGTGTGGCCGATTGAGAATCTATGGCAGATATTAATTCAATATCTTTAGCGTACGTTTCCTCGTTGATTCTTTTCTGTGGCTTCATCATATTTGTGGATATCACAATGCTTCAGTGAGGGGAGATCCCTCTTAAGCCGGGCGTAGGTCGGCCTTGCGACGCGATCGTCGCGTTGCGTCACAAGTGGTCGGTTGCGATGCGGTTGTCAGCGACTGTGTGCGACTAGTTGCTGCCAGTCGCAACATCACGCAGGTCGGTTGCGACGGTCGCAGAAAGTAGAACATGTGCGACTCACTGCGACTGGCGTCGCTGGCAGTCGCAACCCGTCGCTGGCAGTCGCAAGGTAGCGTAGGTCGGTGAGTCGTTGCGACGCGATCGTCGCTGGCGGTCGCAGTGAGTCGCGTCGCAGTGAGTCGCAAGCCGTCGCAAGGCCGACCTACGCCCGCCTTTAGGCCAACTTCGGTTAATCTTTTGTTTTCGAAAATGGTTTTTTGAGGTCTTAAGATCTCTTCGCAGTGTTTGTTTTTGTTCGGAATGATGAAATGTTCGAATTCGATGTTTAGCTTATCTTCGATGAACGTTTCCCGGGGGATGTGACATGACTTAACAGCCTGCGAGACAAACGGCTTCTCCAAGTAAACTATTTGACATTTCGCGATCATTCTAGACACGTTTTGCTGAAAACGAGTTCCCAAGCTGCGGGAGAATGAAATACCAATCACTCCGGCTGAAAAAAACCGTGTCTGAACTCGATAGACGTGGGACTGTACTGAACGAAGACTTAAGTTTCATGAAGCCTATTTAAGCCGGTATTCTGAAGGGACGAATATTTTCATCATTATATCATGGCTCGAAGATATTCGTTTCTCATCTGACTTCGGAGATCAAACAGATTTTTTCTTAAACCCGAGTGGCTATAGGCGTAGCGCTCGCTAATACGAGACAATCCCTAGACAAGACGAAATAAGAGCTACAAGGCAATCCGAATAATGAAATTTGGACCAATACGAGAATGTTTCTGGGTATTAACTGAATGCTTATAGAAGGTATTATTTTCAGATTTGTGTGTGTCTGTTAATGTTTACTCTTATGCACTTGACATATTGTCAGCAACGACAAAAGCATTTGACAGTCAATATGAACAACATTAGTTTTCTTTTCTTCATTCTTGTCAAGTGTAAATTGTAATTTCACCGCTTGTTGTTCAGATTGAAAATGCAAGGTAGACAAAAAACTTGTACTGTCTACAACAACATAGAAAATCATGTAATATTGGACCGAAAAGGCACCGTCTTAAAGAACAGTAACGGTAGTTAATCAGGGATCGCCACTTTTATTTGTCTTACTTTTTCCCTGACTTTTCCCTGACTTGATCTGTTAAGAACACAATCAAGAACATAAGACACAGACAGAAACTTTTTTATTTTAGGTGATCTAGCTATTCCCTGACTTGTGGCCACCCTGTAATGCTACACTGATATTTTGGATCCAAACAGTGATCTGGGCTGATACAAAGCCACAACTCAATACAAGGGTCTGCCTAGTTGGCTCAGTGAGGTCTTCATTTCATTTGACCCTAAATCTGAGGTCATTTATAGTAACTTCACGTATATAACAGCGTTTCAGATGAGACACTCGTCATCAAATGACAATAGGTTACACTTCAAGCTGTGATGAAGCGAATAAGGGTAAATACAACTAGAGATGAATCTGTCACACTTAATATAGCGCGACGGACTAATAACATCCAAAATACAAACAGTAGGGGGTGACACATGTTACACATAATCAATACGCATTGAAACTAGAAGACCTTAATCTCTTAATGTTTTAAGGACTAATGGCTTAGAGAGGCATTTGAGTGCACGAACCATGACATATCTATTTATTCATTGAGATCCAGGCCTTACACATTATACGCAGGTTATGTAAAAACAACAATCCTCGAGACAAACCCATTTCCGACTAATTCATAAAAAAATTAATCTAGTATTTTGTACTCCATGCATACAACGTAACCATTTCTCGATATGAAAAATTATTCGAGCCAATTAACGAACTACGACTGAAATTAATTGGAAACAAACTTGGAGCCGAAATGCATCAGACTCGCGATAACCTTTACTATCAACTGTCACAACGCAGAATGTATAACAATGTTTGAATGTATAATCTAATATATACTGTAACGAGGATAATTCAATTAATTTGGCCTCGTAAAAATTAGATTTTCAATTATGACGCCAATAAGTGAACCACTATACACACTATAACATATAAACCATCCAATTCTCAGGGAATATTCATGTTGAAGAAATGGGAAATAGTCTTCTGCACTAAAAACATTATTCTAAATTCATAATTCTGCTGGGAATGTTTCATTTTGTCCAAACAAAAATTGATCTTTCATAATCATGAGCCTTTTCTTTGTTAATTCAATGAGGCTCAGATAATTATAATGCGTCCTGTTCCTTTTTCAAAATTTTCATTCTATGTTTCTTAGTAAAATATTGATAAAATGGATATAAAACAGGGTAATTATGACAATGGCGCGAGTATGGAACTATTACAGTATGAATTATAGGATGTACCGTTAAGTGCTCTCAACATGATGTTTCGTTACTAGATTTTTTTCTACCTATCTCGTCGAGTTTGTCGTCGTCCACTTCATCGGTGCAAATAAAGTGCTTCAGTTCTTTTTTCCACGTGTACATGAGTTTTTGACATTGTGTATAAAAACGTAAGGTAAAACACGACCGAATTCAATAATAACGCGTTACATTCTCTAGGTATAAACTTCTCGTATATCTATACAAGTCAACGCACCTGAGACTGTACAGTGATTTAGAACACGTACGGGACGCCCCTGCACAACACGGGACGCCTGTGCTCAACACAGGATGCCCGTGCTCAACACGGGACGCCCGCGCACAACACGCTAACTTCTAATTACCATGTAAAGACATTAATAAATTAGACATCGTACTGCTCATATCACCCCTATATAACACTAGTACTTTACTCTCTCCGACAATGAATCACCATCCTTTTAGAAGTTTCAGGCGGGGTACATGATCGCGACTGATACAGTACATCACCGGATCATGGTGGCCAAGTGATGCATGGCAGATTAGGTAAACGAACAGCTAGTTTCATGTATGATAGAAAATTTGTCCCGCCGGACAATTCAAAGATGGCACTGGTTCAGCTGAATGTCTTTACTATACGAATACAGTGTTCACATCAGAAGCCAGCCACATCTATCTTCCTACTTGGTCTCGCATTACTATATTGAATCTTTCTTCCTCTTTCTTTGCAGACACATTATTCAGTAATCATTTATTCAGTTCACATGATCGATTAGTAATAAACGTCAACCAAATGGAGAGCAAACCGGACATGATGAAAAGCGCCAGGAAACCGCACGTTTAGATGTGAATGGTTGAAAAATTGACGCTAAGTACACACGAGATCGGTCATTAATACGAGGTCTAAAACAATTCTGTTCACGGTGTTGAGAGGTTGAGTTGTGGTTTAAACCAACAGTCAATCCCGGGTCTCATCAAATCCGCTTTGAATCCTTCCCGGTGAATGCGAGTTCTTTCCATGACATCGGAAAGATTCCAGACATCTTCACCGATAATAACAGGATGGAGTTTATGGTTTACGAGTTCCATATAGATTGATACATGTACCTGCTGATCGGCACGATAATACGAGTAACCTTCAGAATACTGAGTTATAAGTACTCCTACAACATTAAATACATGATATACATCTGCGCGCGATAATAAACCTTGCGTAATTAATAAGTGTTCCGCTAAAAACAACGTTTAATGTAACTGTAATTCATTGTTATAACATATGTATAGAGTTATTAGATGATATTATAGGATTACGGGGCAAGCCTGGGTGTGAAATCTCATTAATCAAGTCACTAGTCAATTAGTTGGGGTAATTTGCAACGAACGCCGCGCGCAAGAGAGAGAGAGGGAGGGAGGGAGGGAGAGAGAGAGAGAGGGAGGGAGGGAGAGAGGGAGAGAGGGAGAGAGGGAGAGAGGGAGAGAGGGAGAGAGGGAGAGAGGGAGAGAGGGAGAGAGGGAGAGAGGGAGAGAGGGAGAGAGGGAGAGAGGGAGAGAGGGAGAGGGAGAGAGGGAGAGAGGGAGAGAGGGAGAGAGGGAGAGGAGAGAGGGAGAGGGAGAGAGGGAGAGAGGGAGAGGGAGAGAGGGAGAGAGGGAGAGAGGGAGAGAGGGAGAGAGAGTAGCGAAAATGAGCCGCATAAATCAAACAATAATCACACGTATTTTATTCAAATTGATCTAACCTGCGATATTTTTTCTCTCGTTTTGGTGAGATGTCGGTGCTACGTTGTGTTTCTCGCCAGACTGTGAAAGATCCTCGGAGAAAACCAAAATATCTTATCGGTCGATAATATGACAGGAGTCAGATTGATGATCTCGGGAATTTTCAAATTTTTCCCCTCTTTACAATTGGCTTTCACATCTTTCAGAACAAAATACCAGGATTTCTATATCGCGAAGCACATCAAACATGTAATAAACCAGGATGTTTTTACACGATTTTTCCAGATTGATTACATTTTTTTCACATAGTTTTCAGTTACGTTTGACCCAATATTTTAACCCTAGAGTAAAATATCAACCAATATTGAGAGGAACTGTAGAACTGAACTGAATTCATAGATATTTGCATACATTAACCAAGTCTTGATTGAACGCAGTTGGTTTCAGACGAATCAACCTATATTTGCTCCGTCCAATTTTCTTCAATAATGAACTTTCTGTCTCCTTTGTCAAATTATAAATACGCGCTTCATTTATCAATCACAACTGCGTATTAACTACTAACTGATTAATGAACTCGACAGCGTGAATATACCGAAACAAAGTCGACTCCTGAGGGATCAGTACTCAACTCGCTGTTGCATGAAAAAAACCAAGCACTGCAAGCAATGAATAGACAAATACAGTATAATCCTCTTTACTGACGTTCTGTATCAGATATGAACAATAAACAATTACTAATAAACCAAGATTTGAGATAATTAAATATTTCATCGCATGATTCGATAGACTGCACCTCTTTCGCCTAATAAGGTCAGTCCACAGACTAATTCAAGGTCTTAATACACTAATTATATATAATCCTGTTAAACTGTTGATTTTACAGATTTCGAAGCAGCCAAAACGGGTTTAATTGTTAATCAGTTTAAACACGAACATTTCCACTGAGGGTCTGGGATCAGTGCACTTCAGCACTTCCCAGCCAACTGTTAATAACTCGTACAGTCATTTTTTCTGAATTCTGAATTTCCTCAAACGGAGACCGCTCAACCGGGATTTTTTTCTTAAACGCCGAACGGGCATATCGCGGAACGGGCGTCGTCGTCGTCTTATACATTAGTAAGCTCAGCTCGAGGCGTAAACACTAAAAGATTTATATGTTCCATTGTTATTCGGAATTAGAGTTAGCTGAAACATGAGGCTGTATTTCAATGAACGCATCAACGAAGGTAAGAGTTTTCTATATTTGGCTTTAACTGATTATTTGTCTAATGAGGGATAAAATTGGCTTTTGATGATATCAATTGCTTTGAATAATTGATATCAGGTATGATAAGATGGATAATATGCATATTTCATCGGCGTCCAAACACAAGTAATATCATGGCTATGAAGTACGGAAGCTCCAAATAATTAAACATCTATCGTGGAAATAACAAAATTAATCCTAAAGATAAAAGCTATAATTACGGAAACGTTTTTGGCCAAATGTTTAACGCGGGTCGTTGCCCGCATGACATGGACCAGATTTTGCCCTATCAAAACATTTTTGCCAAATTTTGTTCAAATCATTCTTGTGAATGTTAACTGGTTCATTTTATGAAAGAATTTTTAGTAACGAGTTACATGTGAACGCACCCTTTAATTAAGCGCAAACTTAATTTGACTCGGTCTGGTATGGGCCAGTTTGACCAGGGCCAAATCATCATATAAGTGTCACCTTATATACTTCTGAAACATATTCATAATATGAATAAAAGTTTCTAATTCATCTCAAGTGAATTGATTAAACTATAACTGTTATCTTCACGTGGGGTCGGTGGTTGGTTTGATCTAGCGACAATGATCGAAAAGTTTCATCAAACAATTAACAGATGTTCGTTTGGCCAATTATCGTTACAGCTCGAAACCTGAACAACTAACGAGTAAACATCGCACTCATTCATAACTGTAACCACAAACAGCCCGACCCTGTCTCTCTCTCTCCAGCCGGGCGTATACATGTGTGGAATACGGCCATATGAGACCCGTATTGACAGAGGAACTAAACTACGGAAATATAGGCAAATATAAGTAAATGCGCAGTGGCGGTAGCCTCACTCAGAACAGATGGCAAATATTTGCTCAGGAAAATTCGCACAAGAACCGCGCAGTTCGTACTCGGGTCTAAACCGTGACCTGTAATAGCAGTGATTTCTGTTATATTAATTAAATAATCCATATTCGTTTTCTGCAATAATCTGACGAGTCCGATTAAAGGACCCGCAGTACGCGATTCTATACTCAAAATAGACCAACTTGAAATTTCAGAATTTAGACGCCTACTCTGTTTCTACTGCTGCCCAAAATGAATACTATTGCGATCATCGCGTCTTATATTGCGTAGGTTGATAAATCATCTTAAATGGGCCTGAGCTAAAACGATATATATCGCCTGGACTTTCCCATAGAAACTGAAAACCTTAATAACGCGTAAATAAAGAGAATCCACAAAACTGAATGAACGCTAACGCCAGAGTTTGCTAAATTCAAACTGACAGAAAGTGTGTACACATTGACAGTGACAATTCATTTGAAAGAATCAACCATCAATGTGTTGACAAGTACCTTTACGATGACATGATGGGCTAAATCATATTGGAATACTGCGCTGAAGAACTGTTACCTCCATATTGGACAAAATACGCACTTTAGATATTAGTTCGTCGTAGGCGTCTGGTTTTAGAGAGGCATTGTTTAACTGTTTGGCGACAGACTTATAATAAAAACAAGTCTATTAAGTGAGGTTAAACTAGGAGAGATGAAGGATCGATCGACCAAACCATGGATGTATAAACTTTATAACCTTCCCTGATCAAACTCAACATATTCATAATAGTTTAATAAGGTCTGTTCTAAAATTTTGAAAGCTCGGCCTAAATTGACCCGTATCGACAAGTTTCTTCGCTACTGTGAATGTCTGGTCCATTCAAATTGGACAGGGCTAAATTCAGAATGTTCAAAATCGGTGGGTATTGATTGATCATTGAGGTTGGGTTTACATCTGCTCGTTGAGACTAAAAACACCTGCAATTCAATGATTCGATGAAAATATTAGGTTCTGTTTGAACAAGTGAATTGTGTTCATCGGGACAGCTGATAATCTGTATACAATATCACCTAATACGCTATCCAGTATCCAACAGTCAAACTGTGAAAACAAAAATAACCATATACATCATCTACACGTGGCTAACCTTCAGTATGCTAATCATTTTCGAGTTCTTGCTCATCAAAAGCACACTCGTCTGAAATATCGTCTGACAAGGTCAAAACTCAGACAACGCTTTGTAGCGACACTCTTATGTTTCAGTTGTTTGTGATGATGTGACAGTGGGTTGAGATCGTATCAAAAATGTACGGCCGAAAACCTAGTCGCGATTGCCGATGATGAGGACTTCGGCTTGTCAGATTAGTGCTAGCCAAGAATATCTGTATCTGTCGGTATCGCAGATTTTCTGGCAGAATCCTAACCGTCTTAAAGAAAAGGACGAAAATCCTATAATATGCAGATTACTTACACCGCATGCCAGCTCAAATTATACACAGCATGGCCCGGTATATGGATACAGGGTAGCTTATCAGCTTTGATACCGCGAATCAGTTTGTCAGATGAATAATATCAGCGTTGTTGAATTCGCAGCAACACGGAGAAAATACAAAAATCGAGCAGGGATTTTAGATATATCGAAAAATATACAAAGGATAAATGAAAATTGAGTGACCAAGACAGATCAGTAATATAGAAACTAATATCTCGTAAGATAATGTAAAATAAATTGAGGCAAATATACGAGCTATGGTTATATATAAATCAACGGCAAGTTTATTACATGTTTGATGCGCTTTGGGATCGTAGTTCGACGTCTTCATTCAAAACTTCCCGAGAACTTCATATTTACACAACCACAGCACATTCTGATAGATTCGTTTCTTGACCACGAGAGGGCCATCAATTCGAGAGGGCCATCAATTCTACGCCAACTTCACAGTGTTTATGTGTGTAATCTGGACCGCGAATGAAAACGGCTGAATATAACTGCTCCCAGCTGATCGATGAAAATAAAAAAAAAACCTCTTGATTAATGCAGAAATCTGTATCCACGCCGCAGAAAAAAAATGAACATGTGATTCTGGTTAAGATGTTCTTTCGTTCAGCTAGTACAATGAGAGTAGCAAATGTGGTCGATGATTTCCTTCGATGTATATTGATGGAAATTGCCAAATTTGAGGCCAGTTAAAACTTGATCTGTAACTGAAGCATTGAAGCCGCCACAAAGATCGATTCCCGTGAAAATTGGCCGGCAAAAACATCCCAAAAATTCATTAGTGACTTAACGCGTTGAGAAAAATGTGGCATTTAAATCATTTTACCATTTTGCGTTGTCTCGAAGGAATCAAACTCGTGATCCCGAAAATACCATCTTAGCCAATTACGCGGAAACACTTGAACATTTTTCGACAAACGAATTTTGTTGCCGAGCAACACGTCATAATCATCATCCATTATTGCAACGGGACAACAATGCGAGCGTGCTCTCGGCGAGCTGCAACTCGGCGCTCGCGGAATCAGACGCATACCTGACTTAAAAGAGCCCGTATAAATCTCCATCACTAGAATGAGCGGGTTTAATCAAATCAAAAGCTAATCAAGAGAAAGCTAACTGCCTCTCTGCAGGCAAACTGTAAGAAATCTCAATGTCCTCAGACAATTGAGGTTGAAACAAATATCTAATTCAATTTCGATTATCGCGGATGGCAGGCTGTAGATTCCAGACAGAAATTAACTCGCAGTAATGTGGACCTGGATTCTGTTTTAAGCCTGTTAACTTCGTGGGGTTCATTTTTACCGTTAGATTTGAATACGGAACCAAATACAATTAACTCATTTCACTTTCATCCATTCAAACAGTTCGAAAAGTCATGAAAACTAGCCTGAATTTGACAATCGCGCTTCTACAATGTTTGCAAAGCTTCGATAATTTGCTATAATTATCTGTCAATGACAGAAGATTAATGGCTGCAAATTATCAATAGTACGAAACGCTAAATTTTCAATTTGACCAATGCTGTGATTTGGTTCACACCTCTGTGTATCGACACTGAAGCATTAATCATACATAAATACTAGATAAACATCGACGTAAATGGACAATTTCAGCACAAACACGATTCAAATAAAGATTAATGGCTTCAATTCCAAATCATTTCCGACACGTGTATAGTTGGGCCATTCCAATTTGAATATTTATAAACTACGACGTGAAAATCTCTTCCACAGCGGCTGATTGTTGAAGGCCTACTTTCGAAGGTCTTGTGACTGACACATTTATGGGCATTTTTTATCAGTGAAAAGCCATATTTGAAGGCGTATCAGCAAATAAGGTATCAGTGGACGGTGAGAGGTATTTTACAGAATTTCCCAGTAGAAAACGTTTCCTAAATGCTATCAATAATGCAAGCGACGTTTATAAGATTCCATATGATAAAGCAGTTAACAGTTAAGAGTTCATTTAGAAAAGGGACTAGTACAAGACCCACCAGGAACCTTGGATCGACTGCAGCATCACACGAAAAACTGACGATTTTTAAAAGCGATTAAAATAAGATTGACAACTTCTTCATACACGTATAGGGGATTAAAATTCATCATTATACCACCATTGGTGACGGTTTGCGCGCATGTGTGAGTGTATGTAAGTGAAAGTATTAACATATGAATATAGAGTTAAAACACACGACCACGCGACGCGACGACACGCTATAGAGCGCGAGAGAGAGAGAGAGAGGACGATCAGTTGAATACCAGCATTAACGGTGAATGGTCAGACACTCTCTCCTCCTAGCGTCGTCGTTCGTTATCCATTCACACAGCCGCGACGACTTCTTCAACGAAATATCAGAAACTAACAACAACAGAGGCAAATATCGTAAACCAGACGTCGGTTTAATTATTAACGCGTTAACTCTGATTGGTCGATTGAGTCTCACCGATCAGGTGGGTTAACGAGAGACACACACACACTGGTTTATTAACTCTCAGCTCGTTAGGACCGTCGTTACGATCATGTGTATTTCATCGGTGAAATATCATCGTTCTTATTCGATGTCGCAAAAAAATGATTTAATCATGGATTATTCGATATCGATTTGAATTCGTCGAATGAATAATTCAGGTGAGTAGGAAACTACAGAACTGTTATCAGGACGACTGATTTCTGTCTACTATTCTAGAAAATGATATATTTATTCCTTTTCATCTTTTTCATCCCGATCAATAATGGATTGTTTAATTCAGCATCCACTGATTAGTAAGCTTTCGTGGACATTTTCCTAATCAATTCAAAAGGAAACATCAGGGACGGTTGCATTATTGCATTGAAGGTAGCTTTGAGGAAATTTATAGTAGACTGGACTCATGGGATCGGGGGGGGGGGGGGGGTTGCTGGCAGCGATGCTAATAAGAGTTTGAATGACCAGGGATTCGGGATCCTAACTGAATGGACCGACGCTATCGAATACGCTGAAGGCGATACCATCTTACGATAATGTTGTCCCTTTCGGCGTAAAAAAGAAAAACATCAATGACATTCATCTAAACGATGAAGTTTCAATGGGACGTGGACTCGGGCGATCATAAAACCTGGATAATACTTCTTATATTACACCCATAGGGAATATAGCTAAAGGCTGTATAAACTTGACAACAAAATTACTTCGGCAAATATCACAATCGGCGGCGACGACGACCGACCGCCGGCGACAAAGACTCATTGCTGCGATGTGAAAAATTAGCTGAGAATTGGTTATTCTAGTAGCTTATTTTTCTGTCATAATGCGACTTATATCGTGCGATTGATAGTGATCACCGACATGGAAGTGAGAAGGTTGTCCAGCTGTCGGCTTTACGAAAAATGACCAGTTAACAATCATCGAGTTGATTACCGGTTGCTCGTAGTTCGAATTACAGTTTGTTTTGTCGCTGGACCGATCTCGCTGGTCATTTGTTATTCCTTATTGTCGACGCAAACTGAAGACAGGTTTCATCGTCAATGGTCGATTGAGTATGTAGAAAAATGGCTAAAAAGCGCAAAATTTACGGAAAAAAAGTCCATTCTTTGATCGTAATCGCCGTCGGTCAGGCAGAAAATTCATGTTTTATAAAAATGACCTTTCAATCGAATAAAAATCAATCTTAATTTAATCTCGCGTGAAAAAATCCGGGCTCGAAAAAATATGAAAACAAGCTTTGAATATCGCTTTGAATTACGGCTAATTAAATGCATGTCGCGATTGTTAAGTGGGCATGCCGTTCATTTGAGAATAGGGACGAATTTCACTGAAAAACCCCACAGGAAATTAGCCGGCAATATTGTTTGACACATTCGCGTACGGCTTCTGCAGGAATGTAATAACAGTCAGCAGAAGCGTGCTATAGGACGGGTTTAAATTATTAATGAGCTAAGCCTGCCGCAGCCAGTGAGGTTTCATGCAGGTTTTCACATCAAGGACTTGTGTATTGTTCATTGATTCATAGTATATACAGAGAACTTGCACAATCTGATGACAATCGGACAACTGAGTGACACTGAAAAACTAGTTCTTCACAGTTCAAAAACTTAGCTTAATCATTTATAATTACATACTTCTATATCGGAGTAAAGTTTAAATGTGTAAACCTATTTTACCAAATATAGACATTGAGTTAGAAAAGTAGCCTAAGTTCCTAATGATGGCTATATACAGCTTTGGTGGGGGTGAGAAATCTTCTTTTCTTTAAGAGCTTTAATCTTTAATCTTTATGGACATTTGAAGTCCAACAGGGAACTCAATTCTCAAGAGATTCAATTTCAATTTCGTGATGAATGACGAATTCGATCAGTTGGGTGTCAAAATTCGCTTCATTATTTACTATTCTTCAAACATGGCTCCAACAATTAGCGTATTTTCTAACGCTTTGTCAGTTTCGCAGTTAGGTGTTCGAATTCCTATCATTCGGAAGCCGTTACAATGGCTAACTGTATTACAAACACCAAAGCAAGGACCAAACACGCCATCGTCCTACAGGTGAATAATTTGTCACGGTATCACACCTAATCCCGCTAATAAACCCTCAATCCGCGGACGATGAATCGGTTTAGGTGAAAACCTAAATTTTCCCACACTTCGTCAATAAACAACGCACAATACAATCGAGGCTTAAATGAAGTCAAAATTCTTTTTATCTTTTCATAAACGGTTTTTGTTGAAATTAGAATCCGATTCATTTTTGGTTTTATCGAGATACATAAGATTGCGGCGAAGGTGTCTGACAGAATGACAAGCTGTGCGTAATATCTCTAAAAACGACTGATTGGAGCAGATGTAAATTCATAGATTGAGTACCATTGATTGATTATTGATTGACTCTTGAGACCCACATATACCACACGTAGGTAGCGTACACCTGCCAAATAATGAATTATGAATCACATGCAACCATGGACTTCATTTTAGAGTCCATGGTGCAACCAAGGGCATGATAGAGTCATAAAATCTGTCGAACATTTTTGTTTGTCGTTATACGTTGAAAATTCTATGTAGTTCAAATGAAATGATTTGGCATAAAATATCACCTTCCAGTCTTTTGAAAATGTTTACTCAGATAATCTCGTTCCGATTGTTTCTTCAATCATTCAATAGAAAATATAACTATTTACAAATGCGATGAAAATTCAGACCCTTTACCAAATAGCCTAATTCACAAGCAACTGAGAAAGCAACTGCTGAAATGCTATTTAAATTTGGTAACTATCGTAGTATAGAAAGTTACTACGTAAACAGATCTGGATGAATGAGATGAGGTTAAATGGTGGTCATCAGTCTCGAGTGAGGTCTTTTTCTATTTAGAAAATTGAAAGAAACTATTTTGATGGAACATCAGAACTAAATCATAATATTTTGTTAGCATTCAACGATACAGGGAATATTTCCATTGAAAACAATTGACATTTTGATGTGTTGGAAAGATACACATCTACACCTCATTAAACCTCCCATTCTCTGGGTCTATCTCGAGAATCAGGTTATCCCTATTTCTAGGCTAACTAGCCGCAACACTAGCGCGCATTCCATTCTCTTTGATTTGACAATAATTGTGGCAATTGAGAAGATATTTCGGACAATATTTTCACCTATGAAAGGGAGCATTTAAAATATAAGTCAAGAGAGACTCATATCAACTGTCAGCTATTTTCCGAGCTCTCCTGATATGTACGACAATGAATCCATATTATTGATGATCCATTATTTCATTATTTACGATTTCTATGTTTTACAGCTGAAATGCGATGATGTTGGTGAAACTGTTCTATCTCGGCGTGCTGATTCCATCAGTCGTGACCGTCCTGCTGTTCATCGGGTTTCTAATCTGCTGGTTCAAATGTGGCCTTCGCGAGCGGGTAGCTCGAAAATACGCCCGAAAAAATAACGGCATTGGCCGCGGCGCAGGAGGGCAGACGCAGAGACAAAAATCTACGAGCAGGAACAGCCACGAAATGAAACACATGAACCGCGCATTACCGAGTAAGGATTATTGGAATAAGGATCGAGTGCCTGCCGTTAGCGTGCCCGGACGCGCTCAAGGCAATGTGGATATTCTTTACGGATTTTACGGCGACAGCAACGCGAATAAAAAATATAAACCCGGCGAGTATCCGTTATTGAACCGCGAATCGTGGAGATACATGTCGCAGAAATCCATTCAAACTTTCCGCGAAGATTTACGCAGGGAAAAAGTGCCGCGACCGCCGCAAACGAACGTTCACACGACGACGACGCCTATTCAACAACATCGGCGGCCGCATTATCAACACGCGAGGGAAAACAGCAGTTCGGCCGATTCAAATTACAGCGAGCGAAGCACGAAAAAATTAAACGGATCGACTTCGACTCTGGAAGACGCCGATAGTATTAGTACGGTTAGCGGATACCCGGATACTGTGATAGACATCGCGAATAACGACGATCCGGTCGGATATTTCAATCGAAACTTCCACGAATCCGACCCGATAAAAAACTGCGCGACGAAGCGCGCGAGTCGCGAAAGCGAAATCGCGACAAATCAATTCGAGGAATCGCCGGCTTCGCATCGGTCGAGTTATAATAAACAAGATTCCGGAATCGATTCGTCGTCCATAACGATCGACCTGTCTCCGTGCCAGTCGCGCAACGACCTGAGACCGGTCAGCGCCGCCGGTCGACAGCACCGGTCGACAAAGTCGCGGCGCGACTCGAATCGCAGCGACTCCAGCGAACAATACTGCGAATTCGTGCAGACCGATCGAAACGGACGCGAGGACGCGGTCACCAGCGGCGTCGATACGAGCTCAAAAAATACCGACAGAGATAAACATTATCTATCGATAATGCCGAATTTAAGAGCGCCGATTGTTAATGTGTGATACAAACCTGTGCGTCCCTTGACTCATATATATATACACGAATTCAAATAGGCCTATATGACAGTTAAGTATTTTTGTAGAGTGCCCGCTTTTCACTTTCAACGTCGCGAAGGATCGTTTGAAAATTTCAAGCATTGTTCAAACATTACCTATTCGGTAATCTTTCCATTGAATTGTTGACTTCGCATCAAGAAATTCTGCTTCATATTTCAAGTACGAATCTTTTTGTTACGAAAAACTCATTCGTAGTTTTAGATCTATCTATACGACTGCAGAACTGCTTACACTGCTGATTTTAGGTGGCATTGTGATCAGCACCCGAGCAAAAATAGGATTTTCACACCAAAAAACGTTGTTTGTATTAAGCATTTCTGAAGGCATTTTTGTTTTGTACTTTTTGTAAGAGTTCCGTACTTTAAAAACGACTGATCAATTAAAACAGAGCCGACATTCTGAAATGTTCGTAATCATTTCATTTATTTATTGCCCCTCATAAACTCAGTCTCATAATCACTATCAGTGGCCAGGGTAATTTTGCTGCCACCTATTGTTGATATTTTATACTAATTGTATCACTCGCTTGTAAATAGTAAAAATAAACTGTTACCAAAAACTGGAGAATAAAACTCGAATATTTTCTATCCTTTAAATAAAAGAACAAATAGTCATTTATTTTCTTTGAATTTCATTTTGAGGCAATCAAATTTTAGGAGGGAACAGGAAATAATTTGATAAGTTCTGATTAAAAGATCAGTTTCAAAGAACAGTTTAAGATTTAGACTGAGGGTTAATCCAATTTGCTAGTTACCCTCAGGGGTGTGCTTTATAGACCGGTGTCGACCTTAACCCAGGGGTTAACTTAATAATTGAGTTAACAACTCAATTCATTTTCAATTGAATTAATAACTCAATCATCGTTAATTGAGTTAGCCCCCTCCCCACGGGTTAGTCGATATCATCAGTTTACAATACAAGCAACATAACGCATCGGTCAAAATACTTCACCATACTCAACAGACGACCAATAGCCCTGTACGGAAAATGGGTTTGATAGAAGCCACATCATAACGTTGAACTATATGAACACCAAGTGTAACATTCCCATGATTGAGACTTCCGTTCAACTGCCAATACACGGTAACTATACCCCTATATAGACAGATTTCAAGAGTTCTACATCAAATCGAAATGACTAAATCCCATCAAAATGACAGAATATCGGCGAGTTTAAGCGGCTACGACGAGGGTATTTATTTTTCAGTAATGGTTCTCATCTTTCGGATTGATGACTACTGTTCATTACTCATACACTATACAAGATATCATTCATTCATAGAATCAGTCAAGCTACGAACGAATAACCGTGTTGAAACACCTGAAACACCTGATTTCTTACAACGCAACAAGAATAACCAGGCAATTAAAGAACTCAGTGTGAAGTAAGATTTCGGTCTCCTGAAGTCAGTTTCATTCAATACATTCACAACGTAAGTGTCTGACATGAGGGTTTTACTCAGTTCACCAGCGCCGCCGCTGACTGCGTGCCAGTGCGGCTACGCTTTCAATAACTAACATTTCCATAAATGATCCCTGGCCGTTCTTTCCTTTCAACCATAGCAACAGGTTGTTCGAGCATCATCGCGACATTCGAGAAACCTGTCGATATTTCAAACGGCATCACTAGATTCGATTGTAAGAGAACTTTTCGCAAACAAACAGTTTGCTTTTTTTGAGGTCGTGATCGTGTCGAAGGATGAACCACGCCAATTATCTCTCGTCTTCGGAGGTGAAGTTATTCTATTAGGACACAGTTTTATAGACGACTTTCAGCGGTAAATACAATTATTTGACAGTAGAGATAAAATAGACGAACAGCACAGCCGAGTGGAGCGACTGGTCAAATAACCATTTACGTAAAAAGCATCCGATGAATCGGAAATTAGATTATGATAAACTCACCATACGAATAATTGATCAACTACAACCGACTTACACTCAGGCTATGTATGAGATGATGAACCAAAAAATCAAAATGGCCTCCTTGAAATCGAAGAACAAACTACTTTTGGCCTTCAAAACTCGGGGCCTTGTATTTGTAATAAATCTCATATAAGCTCTGATCATACACGCATTTTTGGGCCGGGCCAAACATTCTCACAGATGCCAAATTTCAGCATGCGTCAGATTTTTCAAACCGGTTCAGGAAGCGACCAACTTCACTTGCCACAGCATTATTTTGATAGAATTTTAGTGACGAGTGAGTGATTGACAGGTGAATGTGCTCTCTAATGAGCCACGGGCTGATTCAAACCCGGGCCAAATCATCTGATCGCGGCTGTACACGCAGCTAGCCATCGTGGTTTATACAAAACATGACCAGGAATCTTAGAAAATCCATATGGTACAGAGAGCACTCACTTAGACTCGGTAGGGACTGGAAGTTTCATTAATGAATGTTATTCATAGCTATGTCAGGACGTGGCACATATTCCATTTGTCGGTAGCAGTCAGAATAACGATAAAAGCGCCCGTAATGGATTATCATTGGCCAGATTTTTGTCAACGTGCTCAATAAATATGGATATACTAGAGAACGGATAACACGCATATCTGACAAGAGGATAGATGTATCAGTTCCGTAATAAAGCAAATAACACGCAACGTATGCGATTGAAATGGATAGCATACATTACGGACATCACATGGAATTAGAACAACAGGTTTTTACTTATGGGATTTTAGAGTTTTGACAGTTAATCCAACTATTAGTACAGGGTCCTTACAGATCAGTTATAACTGGGTATAAGGAGTTTTAAATGAGAAAATTTCAGTTTTTATGGAATCAAGGAGTAGTAGGGATCCTGACAGTAGTCATCAACTGAAAAAAACATGGGGGGGGGGGGGGCGGGTCGGCAGTTTTATAGACTGGTATTACCTCTAACTGTCCGCCCGGGTTAAAGATAGTACCAGTCAATAAAAACCAGCCACAATGTTTGATCTAAAATTGGTTTAAAAGCCAGCCCATGTCTGAAATATAGTCTAGAACACTAGATATAATCATCGAAGTCACTGTTAGATGATCCAGAGCCAGACACCCCACACATTCACTTGTGCTGGTCACACAATCTTCGAACCGAAGATAATTCCCCGGAGAGAAATGTAGCAATCAACTCGATGCAAAAGACGCAATACTTTTATTCAAATACGTACAGTATTGTCCGATATATAGACAGATACAGTAACGTAGTTAAGTCTCAGTAACCTGACCGGAATGTCAACTGAATCTGAGCAACGTTTCACTACGGCCTTCAATTCACTGGAATTATTCGCCCCCAGTCGCAGCAACCTCCGTGATTTACCAGACAAATCACTATACTTAAACAGTGATAAAACCACTGATCGACTGAAAGTGCTTTCACTGATCTCCGCAGGAATTTATTATCCTGGGCCCAGTTTCACAAAAGAGTTTAACTCAAATTTTTGGTGTAATTGCTATTGGTTACTTCATGTTTTCAATGAGGACAACAATTCAAACTTAACCGTTTTAAGCTTTAACTTTTTCGTGAAACTGGACCCTGGACTTAGTGCGTAAAAGTACAAGAAATTCCGCATCAACGATAGTAGTCTATATTCTATATTCTGAACGATTTCGTATTTTGATCCTCGCGCTAACTTTCTAAGAAACATGTCGTCCGACGAAAATGTCAGCTTTTACGCAGATGACGACAAACCGCGGATGAAATTTGTCGTTCGTTTTTGCCCTATTCAAGATGAGTAGGGTAATTCTCGTACGTAGAAGAATGAAGAACAGTCTCTTTGACTGTCTGCGCAACATATCTAGACAAACACCGCAATAATCTAAATGGCATTTTCATGTCCCGAAATCGTGCATTGGAATTGTATTGACCATCGTCGATACATTCAATGTCAAATAAATCACAAACCGTTGCATCTATCGGCGACATGATTCTATACGAGGTTCTTCGTCGTCGCGAGCGGTAATTTTGATTCCATCGGCGACGCAGAGATGACTGACCGATAAACCACGACCCGGCTATAGATCAACACTTGCGAGATCTGAACAAACTCGGAAACAGACAGTGACAGAGTTTCGGATCATCGTCGTTTCCGAGAAGAAAACATTTTTAAAGTCGATATCTTAGTTCGAAATCAATGAACAAGACTGAACAGAAATGCCTTTGATTTTTTTAACAGAGTTAATCATCAGTTCCATAGTGGGAAGGCAAACTTGACTATAGATTTCGCTAATAGAACTAACAGAATAGGGCAATTATTAGGCAGGTCATGATTGGTTTCTACCCATTCGGGAATTCTCTTTAGGCCCATCCGTTTCGACCAGAACATGCTTTACCTATTCGGGAATTACAATCTGTAAACCTGATAGAAGCGGCCGGTAGAGTTTGTAATCCGGAATTGCACTACCTAAACCGGAATACGTTCAATCGAAACCCGCCTGATATGTTCCGATTTTGAAGTTCAATTTCTGACAAGAGGCAAACCACCTGAGTACACTGATCAAGTTCAAAAACACCGGGGGACTTGAATTTGGCATTCACGTCATGACTGTATAACGATGTACCACCGGTTTATACTGGTAACAAACTGAGGGATAAATCTGTCAGTTCGATGTAACAGCGTTATATTCACTTATCTCATACGTACATGATCAGTATCACAATACAATACACAATAGACCCTTTTTTATTGGAGAACTCGATGGCCATTAACTGAGCACAAGATCAGCTACTTTAGTCACTAAATGATTAGTCAGCCATTTATATGCATTAAACTGGCCATAGAAAATGAAGCCTCGATTCACAGCCTCAGACTGCTCTGTAATGATATGAGTTAATGTTAAACGATCAGATATAAATGAATATATTTTACCCATAACTGAATTTTTTGATGACCAATTATATGGTCAATGAATAGACTTTGAGGATACTATTTTCTTGTATCTTTAAATACCAGGTTAATGCCTGGTCGAACTTCGTTACTGCAAATATTCTGAATTACTGACGCTATTTGTCAACAAGTTGAAAGAAGACCTTCTTCAAACACTGCATTATTTCCTATTGAGGAAAGCGTTCATTTCATGTCTGGTGCGGAAAACTGAGCTGTTCGGTAAATGGAGGGTTTATCAAGCAAAAATACATAATACTCTTGAATCTCGAAAAGCCCAAAAAAAACCTATTATCCTACGAAGTGTTTACAAGATCTGGTCGAAGATTATTTGCTTTAAAAACGACAGTTTTGACGGTAAGCTCAGTACAAACATACGAAAAAGTGTCATCGAAAAATAAGCAGGCGATTCCGCACAGCAGCGAGAGCTTTCGGCTTTTGGCGTGTTTAATGGAATTAGGCTAAATTGATTCGTGGCTGACAAAACTGTAGAATTAATGACACGTAATAACGTGAAAGCTAACAGCATTGTTGATTAATTGCCAAAATGATTGCTAACTATACTGTTGAAGTGCCCGCGCATTTGTACATTCGCTAGCAGAACAAGTGTCTGTACACTCCTAATAATGTGACAACGCATTTTTTGCGGCTATTAACGAATTGTTCAATCCAAAATCTGATTTATTTATGAAGTGCTGTGGCCCTGAAGGTTTATACGTGCCATATAGGCTTAGACCAACTACGTATAGAAATTCTAGATGTGATGTTTTCTAAAATAAAACATCAGAATTTCAAGATAATTTAACAGTTGACGATAAAGAAGTCGTTTTTAGCATTCATACAAGCACACACCTGACTGAACGCAGCGAATCAGTTTTTGAATTATCGCTGCCTGCCGGGTGACAGAACAGACTCGTCGTAGGTGTTCAAATGGCATGACATTTCCTGTATGAGATGTGACTGAAATTTTTACTCGAGATTGAAGTTACGACCAAGACGACCGATACCTAGCACACAGTAGTGGTTGGTGTTTCAGCATATCACGCTTCAAGAATGGAATCATTTCGACTGATTCGCCGATTTTTGAAGTTGAGAGACCCGTAAGCCGCAATCATGCTAATCTATTTCCACTTCACCGTACGAATGAAACCAATTATATCAACGAGGATCAATTGTTCTATTAATACACGCGTGAAAGTTGTGTTAGATAAACACCACACTGACTGACAATTAAAGCAATCAAACCGAGCCTCGTGATATTGGCGCGCATACCAGTGTTTAACCAGTCGAAAAACAAGTAGTTAACAAATATATATATATACACGTATATACAGACCGAGTACCATTACATTAGATCAAATAATTATCCACCAATTTCTCAGTAAATCATAATATCTCATACATCTATTATTTCATCATCCCCGACATTGTGTGGCTTCGTTTTCCAAGAACAAGATTGTTTTGTTTTTACATTGTTATGAAAGCAGTTCCAGGGGTCCACAAAAAGGATTAACTCTTTTAACTCCTGAATCAACCTTTGGTCAGAAAACTTTCACATGAACAAGTTATCTATTGCTAATGATCCTTCAGGGTGGCCTCTTTTATTTGACTTACTTTTTTCCAAGACTATTCCTTGTCATGACTTGATCTAGTAAGAATCCAATCAATTAAGAAATAGGTACGCGATCTAGCAATTTCGACAGATTTCCCTGATTTTTAACTTTTTTTAAAGAAAATTCCTGTTCCCTGACCTTTTTACAGAAAAGAAATTCCCCGACTTTCCCAGATTTCCAGGTAAGTGGCCACCCTGTTTTTGGAGAGAAGTGTTCGTTTCCTCCGTATTCTCAATATTTACGTAATACGAATGTACGTACGCCAATTTGTAACTGGCTGCGCGTTCAATAACAGAAACTCTGCGGCCGGCATTTTTTTCTGTTCAGACTCAATGAATGAAACGTAAATCAATCATTTTAAATCTGTTAGACGCTCGACATGAATAGAATATTCACAATTCATTAATCGAATATAATCAGTTACACAAGAATATCGGTGTCAGGGTTTGATGAACGAGCATCTAAACACAACACTCCCGGGGAAAACTGATGTTGCGTAACTATTCACTACGCAGGCGTAGTAAAAAGTAACTGTTGGAATGCTGCAATGATTACTGATCAACTGAATGGTGTGCGTTCTTAACGAACTACTGTTCATTTTAGTTTCGAATAATTCCAATAGATGGCGAACTCACAGCAGCAGTAACTCAGTCAGTATATGTTTTTCAGTATTCTCCACGCATGGCGTCACTCTCCTATCAATAGTTGTTTCTTCTCTAACTGTACTCATTTACCTGATGAAGCTACTCAGAGTTCCAGATGTTTCTATCCCAAATTCCCTGACATTTCCCCGATCAAGATCTAAAATTCAGATTTCGACCAAAAATATACAGTCAACTGCGAACAGGGTTTCTAGTCCCAGTCTGACGGCCAAAATCAGTCTTGAATTTCAAATAGCTTCAAGCACACAGCAGAATCCACACCAAAAATGACCTTTTTTCGGCACGATAAAAGGTCACAGGTTGGTCATCCAACTATACACTAGTAGTCTTTACATCTGTATCAGTTTAGAAATCTAGAGGAGTGATAGGAATGTAGATGATCATACCTGTTGGTAACTGTTCCACGGCTTCTTCGTACTTGGAGAAACATTCGTCTTCAAACTGTCTTATCGTTTTCTCTAATATAAATGAACCAAAAAATACAAGCGTAAAGATTTGATGGTAAAACGCTTCTTATTGTGACATCAATTTGCCATCGAAAAGCTAATTTTTCAGACCTTTTGGTTTTTGATCCTGAATGGTAATTTCTTTCAGTTTTCTACACGCCAACGCATGCCACATGATCTCTTTATGCATATAGAGTTGTTCCAACCTGCATTTACCAGATATATAGAAATAAAACTCAATCTTCATTAACTTGATTTAACAGACTGCAAAACTGAGCTTTTACAAACCTTTGGTATATATCATTGATGTGCTTCTTCGTGAAATCAAAAAGTTCCGCTATGGGTATGAAGTCGAGACAAAATTCAACATCATCTAGAAATAATGAAACTCATGATAAAATGTAGGATTTAGACCAAGAAATGCAGTGCATACAAAGATATTTCGACATCTTACCAGGAAACTCATCCAATGCCTTAGAGAAAACTACTTCGGCTATCTTGCCGTTCAACACTAAATCATCTGTCTCCTAAAACACGGAATATGTCATCAATATCATCATTTACAGAAGATATCTTGAAATCTTAAGTTAACATGTTAATCAGTGAAGATTCTCTGATAAATAGAATAAATACAACACCTCTTCCTCAGTTAGTTTCTCCCCAAGGACACCAGCTAATAGTATTTTGTTTCTTTTCTGTAACTTCTCTGCGTTTAAAAGTTCCAGGCGGTAATACTGTCAACACAATAACAAGCACTCAGGTATATGTATATCAGAATATTGATTTGATTTCGCTTTAGTGAAATATATGCCTAACTAACCTCGAGCCAAAGAGTTTTTGATTTTGGATTAAAACGTATTCCTCTTTGCATCAAACTTCTGGCGGTTTCTATGGCGCCAAGCTGTTCGAATTCCCACTTTGATGCCAGTATCCATAGATCTATAGATCGCAATCGAAGATAAGATCAAGTATAGGATAGAAAAACTCACAACCAGTGTCACACTCGACTCAAAGTTAAGCTCACTTTCAAGTATCTAAACACAACAAGTCTTAGAGTTATAGAACTGAAAGTTTTACAACTGGCAGGAATTTATTTTTGGGTGTACGAGATGAAGATTTCCAGTAAGTTTACCTGGTTTCTTATTGTGAATTTGCAGCATTTTCATGTAAATTTGCCCAACATGAGAGGTTTCATTCTAAACAAAGCAAAAATATACATATTTATATATAAGATTATTTAGTCTTAGAGGATATATTCATTTTGCTCAAAGTACATGAGCAGTCTGATTTGATCAAGGAAAATTTCATACGGAGTCTACTGAAGTCAACGTATTTTTTTAAAGGACATAAGGACCGTTCGTTAAGAACGTATGCAACCTTTAAGTAGGACCTTGACGTCAAACACACCTTGACGCGAGACATTTTTGTTAATTTTTTCATTGTTATCTGAGATCAATGACAATAGAGTACCATGTACGTACACTCAGTGGGACTGTGGAAAATGTTCTGAACTTTTTAGTAATCATCGTAGATTTGACAGTTTTGTACTGAGTCTGGTATCTGCATTATCTATATTTGAATCAACATTTCGTAAACACTGTAGAAACTTTGCGCGAACACTGTTGTTGGTGAGAACGTACAAATAGAAATTAATCGAAAAGTTTACAACGGCGAAAAGATGACAAACTTCCGCCCCGACCCTCCAGAGATGTTCTCTATCCGGGTAGATACTACTGATAATCAGTAACACGGAATTCGGCATCATCAAAGCGACGAACATAACCGCGACTAAAACGATCATCTTCGTAGCCTTGTTTACGGACGACGCTTTTTTCGCGTTCGCGCCGAACGATTTTGTGCGCCGTAAAACGACGAGAAGCGCGATCGTCAGACAAACGATCGCGCACATCGGAATATACGTGCCGAGTACGATCGCGAGTATGTACGCGAGCGCGAGCGTAGACGCGTAATAGAAACAGCCGCGAACTACGTCGAATTCGATGCTTAGATTATTATAAAGATGAAGCACGATGGAGAGTACGACTACGACAAATACGGTTGATTTAGCGGCCGTTTGCGTGCAGATTCTGCGGCCTAAAAATGGCCAATTTACGATTATTAAACGCTCGGCACAGATCAGAACGACGAGCCACGTACTAATAAACGCGAACATGTCACCGAGCATATCGATAAGAGCGCACAGCCATTCCCCGAGTCGAAAACGCAGCAGAATATCACCGGTGACGGAAACGGACACCATATTCACCCACGACAGCGAATGAATCGACGACACGCCGAGATCGCTAGCCGCTAACGACGCTAGGTACCAGCCGTACGAATGTCGACGGAAATACGCGGTCATCATCAGACACACGGACGCCACGTTGCCGAATAGACCAAGCGCGAACAGAATCGGTAAAACAACGAGATTGAGAATGTTCGTGAATTTACTGGTCGGTTTAAGCGGAATAATAGCTACGTTAATCACGCTCCAGTACGGATAACCGATATCTATTGTTAAATTCATTTTTATCACGCCGAATAAACAATAGGATTCGCTATCTATTAGGAAAGTCATCGGATTTATACGCGTATTCGTAAAAGCGTAAGATTCGATTTGAATCGATCGCTGGAGCGAATAACGCGATAAATAACTTATTTTCAAACACCACAGATCAAGTAAATATAATAAGTTGAACTAAATCTCGATATTGATTTTATTACGTACCCTCGATTTGGAGAAATCAATGAATGAAAGCCAGAGTGTGATATCATTGCGAAATCGTTCAGTTGCAAACTGAAACATAAACATTTTTTTAATCTTTTTGATATTCCAGATTCTACTACAGTCAGTTTGATGTGGATTTTGATCCATTCTGGATATAATTCATGGGCCTCCTATACATAAACATAAGATGTAAATCAATGTTAGACATAAATGTATTGTAGCCTATGATATAATTTCATTGGTCTCAAATGATCTGTATTTAGCAGGCTTGACTGCATTATAGGCTGGTTTTTAGAATTTCTACTCAAATTCAAATATATATTCTTTTATCATTTATTACCATACATTATGAAGATACAATGTATCCCGATTTACCCTGAACAGTCTGTGAACGCGATGAATAATCGCAATCTCAATTTCCAGCTTCTTAAAGTGGTATCCACTCGTCTAGAAATAGAAACAATATAAATTATGCCTTTTTTATTTATCTAATTATAGCGAAATCATTCTATTCTCTAAGGCCTCCTTTTTAAATCACCGGAGTTCAGATTTTTTTAAGAAAAAAAATGGGAGGACGAAGAAAGAAAAAATGAAAACAAACAAATGTTTCATATACCAGGAATAGGCGTTTTGAAATGAAAGGGAACAGGAAAAAATAGAAAATCTTCATTATTAGATTTTTATTAGTAGAGGAATATTGTGAAGAATTTGATTGAACTGATGAGAGAAAGAATAATTTTCTGCAAATCACGATATTCAAAATTCAGATGAACATAACCTTGTTACTACTTGTAGATTGAAAATCGAGATGGACATAAAAAAATCTTTTTTTTCATTGAAAAATTGTGATGAAAAAAAAGTATTTTGCAGAACGTACCTTACGTCGTTTTTTCAATAACTCTAACACATTGATTTCATACTGAAAAAAGGAATGCATATTCAACAAGTTACAATCTTTGAGTAATCAGTCTGATTACTCCAGGGTACAATCAACACACTGAGTCTACAACAATCAATACAGCAATCAATGACGGCTAGCCTCCTGATTATGATTTTCATGTTCTACCTGTATATATGCCAAGAAATCTTCTTTTGCTTTGGTTTTTCTTCTCATCTTATATTCAAATGCTTTTCTCTTCTTCAAAATAGCTCTGTGGTGAATAAAACCAAATTCAAATAGGCTTAGGTGTACCGAAGGAATGAAGGTATTGATAAAAGCGTAAACAATGTTTTGAATGCAATGATGCCGCTAGGCTAATTTATTTTGTCAACAAGGGGCGTGGACATTTCTAAGACTTTATTAATCTGATCTCGTTAATGACATTTCCTTTTTTAAGGGATAACCATAATCTCACATTGAAGATTTCTCCACATTTGTACTGTTCTAAAGCGTCCTTTGTTAGTACATGTTACATTCGTATTTTATTGCCGTGTCTATCTCATGTAATTCTGTTAAAAATTGAACGCAATAAATCTAAATTGAATTGTTTAGTTAGTATGGGCTTTTTGTCGAGAGATTGGGCCTACCTAGTCTCCGCTTTAGTGAAAAGACCAACTCTTTCCATCTGCTCAAGTTCTGGGAGCATCTCTTCAATACTCTGTTCGACAAATTCAGCCATGATTGGGTTTTAATCTTCTCACACGAAAAATTTCGTTATGTCAATGTACACACGTTTGCCCTACAAAATAAAGTTGTTGCTTGCAGACTGTAACAAATGTGCCTCTCGGGCACGGGATTTAACCTTCGCGTCTTGCGTTGATTCGAGGAAGGAAAATAATGTACATCAGACAAATTGATTAATAATGATAACAAAAGAGATCGATAATATTCAATTTTTAAAACATGGGATTTCGGGATTTTGATTTGGAGGATCTTATTCGAGAAATGGATAGCTCCGAGAATATCCATATCAGGGCATCCATATCGCGGCAGCTCCCAAACGGGGAGAGCCGTTTCGGGTTTTCGGGGCAGGAGCCGTGAAATATCCGAAATGAATCGCTGAAATGATAGCAACAGCTGGCAGAAAATGAAGTCCCTTTGCTAAAGGTTGAATTTTAGCGTTTGCTGAATTTTTTCAACCATTGAGAATTTATTATGAACATAAAAAAATTACAATATAGAATGGACGTCCATCGTCCAGGGGGCGTTTGTTGAATAATCATCCCCTGTATGGGCTCCGAACTATACAGAACCTCCTCTCGACTGTCGTTTTATTGATCTATCGTGATTTAGAATACAAAGTCTGGAGAAAACTTGGAATTAAACGATAATGATTTATTTACAAACAAATTTATAATCCTTTTCATGAGTCTCGGATAACATTGATCTTTGTCATCACTCCGATAGCATAATTTTTTGGTGGGTTATTTGAGTTATGATCTCTAAGTTCGCAAATTTTGAACGAAGAACTAAGTCTTCGGGCCTCGCGGGGCTCTTCACGCAGGCCGGTCAAGCATTTTCAACCCTAGTGCACCGCAAACGAGCAGTTTCCCACTTCTCACATATATATTCAGCTATTCCTCGTCATGTTTTGCTTTTAACAATCTCCCGTTCGTACTATTGCTGTAACTCGGTCTTTCTTCCTGAACAAGGCAATATGACTGCCACCAAATGTAACCTTTCTTTGGCTTCCCGATGCGGACGACGTCACATTTAGGATGCTCTTCAAGCCTTCCACTGGTTCGCAGACGATTTCAACACGGCATGACTTTTTGGCTGGTTTGACGACGATTCTTGGACGGTCTGGACGACAGAAGCAAGCTTAAATGGAAATAATCTCGCTGCTTGATGTGTTGGTTATGGCAAACAATGATCAAGTATGAGACATAAAAGTTCATGAATATCAAAATCGAGATAAGACGGAAGAAAAAGAATTTTAAGAATTATCTAATGGATGCCATTTGAATGCATTCATATCTATTTATTACCTTTAAAGGTTTGACGAACATTTCTGAAAACCTTTCTGAAACGAGAACCGAAAGAACTTTGGTTGGTATTCGATGGTCTTCCATCGTCAGCAATCTTTGGCTTGGAAGTCGCTCCCAAAATACTTGCATCTTCAGCCACTACTGAAATGATGGATCCTTTAGTTAAATCTATGATACAGTTTGGAGAAGCGGCTCCGACTGCTCTCGTATTGGTTTTTCGATCAATGTCAACATCATCGGTAACGTTTAACTGGGCAACGTCATCAGGATGACCGACATCTCCATCTTTTCCATATTCACAATATCCATTCGATTTGCACATCGAAGTACCACCACAGATTGACGATTCTACCGGTGGTGATAGTAAACTTTCAACGACATCTTCCAAAGACTGGGCTTCGGGATCAATTTTGTTTTCCATCATAGTTTTTATAAGCTTTTTATAGCAATATCAGCACAGTTTTTGCAGCGTTTGCAGAGATGCGATTAGCTCTGTTGCTAAGTCGACAGTAGTTTATGCAACAGTTGCTAGGCAATACCAAAAGCATCTTGGTTAGGGTTGCTACTGCAGCTTATATCCCGTTTGTTACTAAGGTGTTTTTTGGAAAAGAGTTTATAGGCTAATAATTATATATCTTTCAGGATTTTGCGTTCATCGTAAGATTAATTTACATTAAATGTCCATAATCAATGGCGTACGTAGAAAAATATATACACTCTAAAAACTTGTTTACGTTTTCATTTCGCGCGTTCTTGTATTTTGACACAGTACGTGCGTTCGGACATGACCTTGGCAGGGGTTGGTTATATGATCTTATTCGACTTATTCTCATAACGCTTTCAGTGAAAGAAGCGCAAGAATGTTTATTGCTTTATTTTGGACCAAAAAGTATCGATATCGATAATGAACGGCGAAGTCCCGCCGCCAGTATATTCCGAAATCTGTGAGGAGGTAATGACCAGCAATGCCAGTGAGGTAGGACAACCTTCATCCGACCAAATAGAACCACCGCCTCCGTACACGTGTGCTGATGATGCACCACCGCCGTATACCGTCGAATCACAGGGGCCTCCGAAATATCAGGACCTCGTTCCAGTCACGCCTACAACACTAGAAAATACAACTCGAACAAGATACAGCAGCGCGACCGACGATGAGCATTTCATACCACCTAGATGTCCGATGCTAATTGGCGACGGTGGATCTCGAATACTCATTTTACTGTCGATTATCTTTTTCGTTATCGAATTGGCCCAAGTTTTTCGCGGCAAATCATTGTATTATACAGGAGTGTGGGCGAATCCACTCTTTGTTGCGACTGGAATTGTATTCGCGAGGAGGGTCTATTGTGAGAGGAATGACTTAAAAACATGCACTGCTGTTCTTTGTTTTCTGTCAGTGATTTTGGCACCAATCGCCCTAGGATTGTCGATAGGCTCAGGCTATCATACGTGGAATTCAACGGATAAAATCTCGTTCTGGGGAATCGTGGCTGGAAGTAAATGTTTAGGATACATAGTGATATTGACTATTTTGATATTTTTGTCGTGTAGAGTTCATAAACCGGTGATACCTCAGAATTCCTCAGAGATTGTAGCCCGAGAGGGAATTTAGCATAGGGCACGAGCCTTTTGAAATCAACGTATTGTTCATTAGGAAAATCCATTATTTATATATGTATCGTATTAATAACCTATACGTGTAGAGATTATATTGGCAAGAATTTAAGTGAGTATGTTGAATTGTAAATTTTCAGGCATTATGTAGTCTCCAAATAAATGCATTGTTTTATTTAGGATAAATGATATAGTTGTAAATAGGAAAGTAAAAACTAGTTATATTTTTCTTTACATGGAGAAATATCCAGTTGAGTGTATATTTTTTGTACGTACGCCTTACTGTTTACTGTATGCATGGAATAGAAACAACTTCACGACAATCTTTTATATATACTCAATTTTATTACACAAGCAAAAAGATCTATAAAGACGAATATTTACATATGTGGTTGTACATATTAATAATACGTTTTCACAATCAATGTTTAAGATTGATATATATTTTCAAACTACACTACACTTCTAATACCAAATATTCATAAGCGTACTGACCATGAAATTTACAAGTATCGGTTGACAAAAACAGTATATGCCACCAGCCCCAATTTTAATCAGCCAAAATCACCGTTTAATACACGTAATCTGTTCTTTCACGCGTCTTTAGTGTCTCAAGTAACTGACGTTTTCATGTCTTACTCGTAATCATCACAAATGCGATCAGAGTGACCAGTAACATGATATTGCAGTCCACGATATTAGCGACATTGTCTGTATTACAGTTAGGCGTAATGCAACACGATGAACATTGTTCTAACGAATAAGCAGGTTCACCTACTGTAATACATCCTGTAAAACATGAATCTGAACAGCCGCGTTCAAATGTCGTCAACTGATTATTTTCGACAAACCTCTTAACCTGTGGAGATATTCAGAAAAAAATGCAAAATCAGTTTGGTTCTAAAATGACAAAACATAGGACGTGTACATGGGAAACATGATTGGTAAATGACGAAATGACCGAAGGCTATGTTATGTCCTAAGACAACGGGGAAAGAATAATTCGGAAGACATCAAAGGACAGGGAGATGATAATAAATGTTATTTACCAGGCAGTAGTGGTAACCCTTCGGACATCGGATCGTTGGTATTTCCGATTTTTGGTGCATTGTTATACAATTCGAGCCGTGGACACTAAAATAACATCTATAACAAGTCAGATTCTGTGCAAGCAATATTTCTTTTTCAAGGTCCGTGGTGTATTTCGATGCGTCGACATCTGAAATAAATCGGGATTACTACCGGATCACTATTATGAACGGAATGAGACTGGCAAGACCTCCTGATGAAATCAATGTTAGACATTCGTTTCATTGTTGCACAAAGACAAATTGCGCTGAACATTCATTCATTATAACATCAGATAACATTGCAGATATTGGCAGTTCATTTCATACCCCTTGATAAAAACGTCTACAAGAAAAGCAAGTGAGTCAGATAACCCTTATCATTCTAATGATAATCAATCTCAAACAGTTCTAATGGAGTTCCTGTTTCTCAGAGTCATTTTTTACGCTGAGAAATTCTGATTTGAGTTAGAAAACGCACGTACCTCGTATCTCTAACAAAACTGCGCATATAACAATTGCAGCCAATCTAGTAATCAAATCGTAAAGATTTTCAGTTGATCGGGTCTTTGATATCGTCATGTTGTATTGCTGTTCAAATAACAACTGCCGAGATGTGCGTATGCAGCGTAACACAGCCTGCAGGATGAGAGATAGCTGTACAGTAAATTACCGTATCTCCGTAACGACGGAGGCGGCGCGCCGAGCTACATTTCCAATACTCCTTCTCCGGCCGCTGCAGCGACGTCGCTACTGTGGAATCGATCAATTCTAGGAACGCGCTGAGTACACTAAGTTTTCGTATTAAATCATTTTTCAATCGAAAACTTCCAATAAAGCGCTTTTTATAACTGATAAAGAAATGAATTAGCTACAATTATGGAAAGGGCCGCCGAATAGTTCAAACTACGACGCCTACTGCGGATGAATCTTCGAGAGTCGGTGGCCTGTTACAGCAACCGTTTCAGGCCCGTATTTAAAGGGATTGGGGAAGGGGGAGGGGTTCGAACGCAACCCTCATTGACGAAGTTCCGCCAGGATACCGGCCTCAAGAAAGTTTCAGCATTTTCAAGGACTCAGTCAGTTTCAGTCTAACTCAGTGGGCCTTGGCGGTCTCCCACGGGCGACATGCTGCCGAACTTACTTGATTAGACGCCAAATCGTTGGAAAAAAAGAAGTTGAATTTTCACACAAAATATGCTCGAAGTTGTGATATTGTTCTTTTTGTATCTAATTGTAGAAAAATATTTCTGCACGACGAGTACTCCGGTACCGGCGAGGGCGGAGTAGCGAGTATGTGACAAACATTGTGTACTAATCAAGTTTGAATTGATTTTACAAACTGTGCGTAGGTTGTAAACCCTTATGTTGTGAGTGTTGTCGCACGTGTTTTTCTATCCACCTGATCCTCCGTGAAGCGTTCTGCCGAGAGGTATCATCATCTATCCTACTTTATTTCAACTTCAAGAGTAAATTAATCAAGTTCACAGAATGGTTAGTAAATTTTGCATTGATATTCTGCTTGTTGTAGTAAATATTGAACGTCGAAAAAACGTTTACGGTGTTGTATTTAGATTGTACTAATTATCGACTGAAACCTTCCGTACGTTACTTTATATTTCAGACTGACGAAGTTAACCCGAAAGCTTACCCATTAGCCGATGGTACATTGACTGGTACTATTATTAATATCATAACTCAGGCTGCTAATTACAAACAGATAAAGAAAGGTGCCAATGAAGGTACAAATTGCACAGTCCCTGCTGCTGGACCCCTTCCTCACCATATTTGATGGTCTTTCGTTGTTGATTGCAAAATTATATCCCTGAACTGTTTTCTTTTTTCAGCCACAAAATCTCTGAATCGTGGAAATGCTGAATTTATAGTAATGGCAGCTGATGCGGAACCGCTTGAAATCTTATTGCATTTACCTCTACTATGTGAGGATAAGGTTTGTACAGACTACAGTTTTAATCCCTGAGTACTTTTTGATAATCTCTAGTTATAGAAGAATAATTGCATCAATTTTTTTCCCTGAATTTCAGAATGTTCCCTACGTGTTCATCAAGTCTAAAACTGGTACGCTTTGCTTGAAGTCTTGCATTACATAATGTTCATGTGTCGTAGTTGAAAAGAAGAATATACAAATATTAAATGAACTGATCGTCCTAAAATCTGTAACGGTTTAGATGAAGCCGCTCCAATCAACTGCGTCACATGTACTTGTAAACAAAAGTTTACATTGATGAAGAAATCCCACACTTCGAATTAGAATTATACGATCAAATTTATCATTATGAAACCACAACGTTTCGGCTGTTGACTAACAGCCATCATCAGGTGGAATGACTGGAAAAATAAGTAACAAAGAATATAAACTCGCAGGATCTAAAATAGAAGCAGTGTGTCAAAACTAGATAAACAGACCAAGCAATAACAACATCAAGGGGTGCCGTAGAAACCACAGCAATTCTAAACAGTTCAGAGTAAAAACAAATTGTGTAACTTAAGTGAAGTGGACTGAAGAGGGTGGCAATAACAGAGTGACACAGTGACATTAACCCAAATCATAATAATAAATTTGATCGTATAATTTTAATTTGATGTGTGGGATTTCTTCATTTATCTACAGTATACACGGATTATAGTGTTTATTCGACAACTTTACATCGATAGTTTCGCTTTGTAATGAGTAATATTGTTATCTATATTTTCAGCTCTTGGACGAGCCTGTGGTGTTAAACGATCAGTGATCGCCTGCTCTGTAACTATCCACGAGGGATCACAGTTGAAACCTCAGATTCAGGAAATCCAGAAAAGTATCGAAAATCTTTTCATTTAATTACGATAATTCGCTATAACGTTCGAGGATATTATGTCTGCAGGACGTTGTATATTTTATAACCATGAAATTGTCATGTTCGATCATGGTCATCTTTATACGTTGTATCTTTCTTGTACAGTTCATTTTGAAATAAATGATAACTCAGTTATTTTAATGCTGTAAAATCGTAGTTAGATATTGGTTGTTTTGTCCGTTGATAGATGGCAGACTAGTAGGAAAGAAAGGATTAATGCGTGATCTGTTCAGTTCGTGTAATGCAATTTAGGTAATGTTGAAAAAATCCACAAAACTGAAGTGACATTCGAAAGATACAAAATGGCGACTTTTTGAATAGAAGGTAGGGTTTAGGGTCCGTTACATATTATTATACGATGGAGTTAGGATGAGGCTATAAGTAGTTAAAGAGTTGCGATTCCAGGCAGCTTCGGCTATAGTGCTGGGGGGGGGGGGGGGCGGCTAGCACTCTTGTGCTTGCGTGTCTGAGTCCCAATTTTCGTGGATCTCTCTTAGAATTTTCCAGTCCATCGCATATGCGCATTACATTGATTAGTGGATGGTTTCAACATTACACAAATTACTGTTGTAATCGACTGGTTGCTTGTCGGTTTCTGCGCCGTTCGCGGGCGGAGACCCGTAACCAGTCTGGTAAATAATCTGATTATAAACTGGACTGGTTACGGGTCTCTGCCCGCGAACGGCGCAGATCACTAGTGACAACCCGGTTCGAGCCCTGGGTTCGTCTAGCGCTGTAACGCGCGTCATTTCAAATCTCGTCCTGTTTTGGGTTAAGTATCCAATGCCTCCCCTTATATTTTGGGGTTTAGTAACAGTATCATATCGTCACGTGAAGGGAATAAGCGTACCTGACTATGCTATAGGTGCGAACACTCCCTTGGAAACGAATCACAGGTCCATGGGGAGATCGAAGAATGGCTACTAATTAGTTATTTCTTCCTGTGATTCCTGGTTGTAGCAATATCGAGAAGAAATCCGGTCAATTCACAGGAGCCCAGATGTGTATCCACGTGATATAGCATTCACGTGCGCCTCCCGTAAGTTAACACGTGTGATCAGACCCGAAATAGAGAGAGAGGGCGAAATCAAAACAGAACGAAGTGAATTCACACACATAATTGGAACCGTCATATCCGTCGATTTAAACAAAATTCCTGTAAACTCGATCGCCGGTGTCGATTCCCAATTTCGAAACTAAACCTCCAGTTTCGCACTAGGCAGGTGTGTTTGTAAGGGACACCAAAATCAAAACAAATCTACCAATTAAATGAATAACAGGCTCATCCCTATTTTTAGAAGAACACCTCTCTACAGTGAACAGTTTGCCTGCACCAAATATTTTCACTGCTATGTGGAGAGACTTTACTGTGGCCTCGATCACACAAGCATTTTTTTCGCTATCAAAAACTTCAGGTTCTAATTATATACTTTAAGACAGTGTCGAAGACGGAATTATTTTTTTCTGGTCTGTCATTTGAGGGTCGTTTTTTTTAGAAGTTATAACCTTTTTCTCAGAATAACGGACGCAAATACGAATGCTAAAGGCTTTCATGACATCGATACGTGATTTAAGACAAAACAGTGGCCCGAAGTTAGGCGCAAACGAAGATGGATGTATTCAATTATCGGTATCAGGATATGATTAACGATTTGTCACTGCAGAGAAGAAAGAAAAAATAGGCGACGCCGCCCCTGGCATTTCAAAATTGGCATTTCACGGGAAGTAATCTAAAACTTTTTAAAAAACACAACATCAGATTTGTATTCTACGGAAACGTGTCTTCAAATTGTGACAAGATAATTTTTTAAAGATATTTCCACTTTTACAGTGATATCATATAACCAAGAGCTGCTCGAGAAGTTATGATGTGTTTTGTTTTGTTATACACGTTGGTGTTGCACGTGTAGGCCCTATCTGTAAAAATCATCAGTATAGCGTTTAGATCGATAGATCGATGTACAATATACAGCGTGTCCTGATGCAATATCACCTACCAGCTTTACGTGTATCAGCTGAGGTTCGATTCACTTCGAGCTCGACTTCGTGTGTCTGCAGATGTTATCACACAGCTGTCGTCTGTCGGCCGGTGACATGAGAAAATTGATAACCACAACAAAAAGAAACTGGCGCAATATTCCCCTATTCGATTCATGAGAGAAGGTTTCTTTCGACTCATAAAAATACCAATCAATATTTCCGTCTATTATGTAGGATATTAAATTCGATAGTTTGTAGCAGGGGCGGATCTTCGGAAGGCCGGGGACCAGAAGAAAAGAAAAGGCATTTCTCGGGTAAAGCAGTTGAGTCATAGGCTCCTGTTGGGGTTCCGAGTGGTTCCGCCTTCGGTTACAGATATTTTTGAACGAAGGATAAACGTCAAATTTACAGGTTTTAACGATGTTTGTCTTGACGAAAAGGGCCACCTCAATGGGAAGGCAGGGGTCCGGACCCCCGCGAGACCCCCTATATCCGCCCTTGTGAACTTGTAAATGTAGCGATACGCGAGTTCCGTATATATTAACACTCCAGAAGCCAAATTACGAAACGTTTACTTAATGAATTGAAAAAACGATACTTGGACCTGAGCCTTTGATGGTCTTATTATTTTATACATATAGGCTTTCTTCCTGTGTTGTTTCAAAGGAGGGAAACGGAAACAAGAAAATACATATATAATCTTTGGAAAGAAATCCTACACTGCTGATGGCGGCCCTCAGGAAACAACGTTCCCTGCAATCAGGATATTAGTGGAAGTAGCAATCGGAGCGGTTCTTCCATATATCACATTGGAAATTAAACACTTCCCTCGACTGGATGTAAAGGCCAGCCGCATCCGATGTATAGTCATGAGTAGGATTCAGGTCAAGTTTCTCTTTGTTTATGCGTTCATCAGTTACCACGATTGGCAAATATTGCCACAGTTCTTCCGTGACGTCACGCGTGTGACGCTAATAATCGCAGACAATTGATTCACCATTCTCATACGTGCTGGGGCGGATCCAGGCTGGAATCTCTGCTCTAGAAAAAATCGTTATTTTCTGGTTTTTTTTCTCAAAAAATTGTCTTTTTCCACAGCTATTCCAAATCATTATGAAAAATCAGTAGTAAGCCTAAGTCGTCACTAAATGTTAAATTTCATTGGTAATGCAGGAAAATGCATCTGGAGGCTTCTATTTTTCCAAATTCATTTGCTACACAGTTACTTAAACCTTGACATCCCTGCATCATGCGAGGGTTAGACATATGCCATATCTTAGCATGGATCGCAATTTATATCGTAAAATCTTAGATTTGGGGGAAAACGATGTTGGAAAATCAAAAGCAAGATCAGAGATTCATCATTTAAATTTTTGAACTTTAATTACATTGATTATGATTTTGCGTGGCATTTCTATCGGTAGTCGATCTTTGGTATAACAATCAACATCAAATTCCAGTGTTGATATATGTATATACGCGACATGAAGAAATATAAATCGAAATGTCAGATGCCACGAAAAGATGGTATTATTTATATCTAAACCACCGCATGTTCTATCTTTGGATCCGACCTTTGTTTCAGACGACAAAGAACACACAGGGTAACAGATGATCACGAGAAGATTTCAGATCGCTGTTTCTCATGAATCGATAATTTATTTTTGTCAGTAATCGAACAGTCGGTTGTCGATATGTGATAATGTTCTGTACGATTCTGACAGCAGAATCAGCGCTAACGGCTCTTCGCATTTGGGTTTCCTGAAATACATGTGCTGTATAAATACAAGCGCATACTTTTTGAAATCCGTGGCACCACGATGCGCATATTCGTCATAGCTATATTTCCTGCAATCGTAATTCTGAATTATTTAGTGCATCGCTAGCGGCAAATTCCTATTTTTAGTAAGTGATCGTTGTTGTTGAGACTTTTATGCGTAAATGCGTAAAACCCGACAAATATACTTTACAGAAACGTACGTATGACGGTAAAATGATAGCGCAAAATGGATTTCTAAAGCGTTTGACGGCTTATTTTGCACTTATGTTGAATTTTCGAATTTTGGTAAAAAGCCTCGAATAAGCACACTCCCCGAGATAAAAAATGATTCATAATAACTTTATCACGTCGTATGGTCTTTTTTTTATTGAAACAGATGACGAACTTTAACAGGTTTCATAACAAGCTCTAATTGGTACATTAGAACATACCGCTATATACAAATTCTGAAATTATAGAAATACTTCATTCGCTGAATTAAAATAACTATGATATGCGATAGCGAAGGTATCATTTAGATTCAACTGATAAAATCTTGAGTTTTTATCTTCTGGAATTTATATATGGTGGGATAAGATGATAAATATCCGAGGTTCCGCCATGTTTAATTGTGGATTCTCGATTAAGCTTTACTAACGCTCTTGACCACAATTTCCTGTCTATTTTTTGTCAACATTATCAATAAAATATATATCTACAAAAACACCTTTATCAATTCATATGTATACTCCGGGGACAAGTTGCTCTAAAGTTGGTTAAAAGATAACGGGTGGATAATATACCAACAATGAACTTTTAATTGTCATCCACTGGTTAGATTAGCTCTGACCAACTTTTAAACAACTGGCCCACGGCAGTTAAGCTATATAACGTACATAGTACGAGATAATTCAATTGTCAATAAATTTGCACTCTGCTTGAAACAGTGTTATTATTATATCACATTTACCGTGTATCACCTTATGCTTGAAGAAATTAATAATTTACAAACTACATGCTTTTCGTTCATACAGATATTCCGATATCACTCGAATCGATTTATCTAATGGAAGGCTATATGCTCGTGTGAAGCCAATCTTGGATCCGTTTTTCGCGAAATCTTTTCGTCAGTTTTGTGTCAACGCCAAAGTTTTTCAACATGCTCGAAAGTTCGTGCATTGATTCGCGGCTCTGTTCGATCATGTATTCCTGGTCATCCAAACTGTACGCTTTCGTGTGCGTACGCATCCACGTATCGTCCATGTATTTGTTTATTTCCTTGATGCCGCATCGTTTATCTGGATCGGGTTCTAACACCCGCCGCACCAGTCGCAGAAGCCGGTATCCGAACACTTGCCAAAGCAGCGGAACTTTGACCGTCTTGCGGCGTTGCCAAGTTGTGAACTCTACGAAATGATGATCCGTCTGAGCGGCTAACTGCCAAGGAAAGTTCCCCGTCAGGGCGCAAAACATAAGAACCCCCGTCGACCAAACATCGAGAGTAGGTTCGATACAATATCGTTCATTTCGTACGGTCTCGCAAACCTCAGGCGGTGTGTATGGGATACAAGCACCGGACTTTTTCACCATAATTCCCGATTTTCGCGTCAAACCGAAATCCATCAGTTTTATTTTACTGCAATCTTTGTCGAAAACGAGAATGTTTTCAGGTTTGATATCTCTATGCACCAGTGATTTACTGTGCATGAAATCTAACGCCGACACCAACTGTCTTAGAACGTTTTTTACGATCACTTCCGGTAGGCCAGTTTTCTGTGGAATACAGTCGAATAGATCACCGAGATGTGCGTGCTCTTGGGCAAAAATGTAATGATCATGCGTTTCAAACAATACATCATAAGTATTTACAATCGCTTGATGCGGAGACAGGTAATAACTGTATGTGAACTCACGCTGAAAGTCCGCCAAAGAGACAGTAGCTTTCGGCAACATTTTCAGCGCCACTTCCGTACCGGTTTCTTTACACACGCCTAGAACAACCTTTCCGAATGCACCGGTTCCCAATTCACTGACGATATGATAGTGGTCTTCTAGTTCTATCTGCTGTAGGTGCTCCGATATACTGGTCCGCGGGGACGAGCAGGTTATGCTGGCTCGAGGGGACGAGCAGGCGCTCGGCGAAAGCGTCTCGGCCATTGATATGCGCGCAAGTGTTGTCTCAGCCTTCAATGTACTAATGAAATATGCAGCCTAGTTTCACGTAAACCTCAACAGATGTTGGTTTTATACGGCTTATACTTTGAGTGACATCATGAATCGAATGCTTAGACCGTCATTCCCGCACCTTCTGTCCCCGTGACGTCATATAAACATGACACGAGAAAAACGTTTGTCAGCAAAATGTTGGGCGACATTAATCTACTACAAATAATATCAAACCATGTAATGGAGCCGTAGGCTATCGTAAACATGAAGTTACGTCTTTTATCTGTTCAGCTGACAATATGTGTAGTAGTCTAGCGGGTGTTTGTTACATAGTTTGTATCATCCATAATATATTTATATATTTGATTTCCACTCATTTTTCAAATTAGTTATAAATATACACATCAACTACTGGTGAACCGATTTTCGAGGAACAGCGAAAATATAGGCAAAATTCAGATTAAAACGAAGTCATATCTATATTTGAATACTGACTCATTTATGAATGTTTTCTCTTGACGAAGGTTCGTATACACCAGTTTGAGCCAACGAAAGGGAAAAAAGAAATATCAATGAATAAAGGCGACAGATGTTCTTAGATCAGCCTTACCAGACATAGAGAATAGATAATAACATTTTGAACACATTTTTATAGTTTAGAAATTATTCATAAAGAATTAAAATCGACAGTTAAAATACATGACGTTTTCGGACACTCTCTGGAGACCATCGTCAGCGTCTCATAATCACCATAATCGTAGGTTTAACCATTTACGTGTTTTAAGCCCAACGCACACGTCACAGGTTCATTGGGAAACATGGCATCAAACATGGTTGAAACATTATTTCCCGTAGCCGTATGTTTCTCGATTCACGTAAACGCACATGAGAACCAGCAACAACGCCTGCAAACATGTTTCTGTCATGTTTGCGGGCGTTGTTTCTAGGTGTCTAGTACGTTGGGCTTTTTCTCAAGTTCGTGATTTAACTTAGGTCCCCAGCAGTGTCAGCAAACGAATTAAGACACGGCGATTTTCTAAACTAAGCGGTTTCAATGTCTTATTGAACATACCTCTCAACAAGTTACTTGCTGAGGGGGAATGGCAGAAATGTCGTGTTCTAAGGAAGATATATCTATCTAACCAGTGTTACAACCGGTCATATACATACAAATTAGACCTGCGCAATGACGTCGAGTAAACGTACACCTTTCTTGAAATTAGTTCGCATCCTTTTCTTGATGTTCCGAGTATTCTGCGATACACCGTGTTGCTATCACCCTTGACTTTATGATTAATACTTCTAGCCAAGTGACCTCAGTCGACGGTATATGCGATAATGTTTCTTTGTAATTTGAATCGACCCGAGCAAACTGATTTCCGTAAAAACGATTGAACGTAAGTCTCGAGCGGAAGAATTCAAATATCAAAACAAAACTGCTTACGCAGTTTCTCGTAACAACAGAGACACGCGAAGGACACGCGCATCCGCCCTCCGCCCCTCGCCTTCCTCCCTTCACCGTTTGTTGCCCAAACCAGGGTTTACTCAAGCGGAGGGAGAGTTAAATAGAGTAAACCCTGATTCAAATATCAGTTGAAATTGGGGAGAGTTGAGAGGGGGAGGATGAGAAGATAGAGATAGAGAGAGACATGGAAATGAGAGAATGAGAGAACGCAGTGGAAGGTGGTGAAACTGGAAACAGTCTTTTTCTCAGAATTTCCCCTTCGCGGGTCCTGTTAAGTAATCTAAATAAGGCATGTGATTTTCTGCGGTTGGAAAGATAATAAATACCCGTAAAGGTGTGAGTGTACATATTTATTCCGACTCGAAGTGAAAGCGGTTACTGTATAAGAATAGGTCGAGATTTTAATCGCCCTTTCGATCGCGTTTCGATGCATTTCTCAGAAATGCCACTTCGGAAAATTGACTTATTTTCCGCTTACTTTGCTCCTTCCTAAATAAATGCCTGTTGGCGTAGATGGTGATATGTTGACATTTAAAATCCGCTGGCTTGAACCTAACTAACCGCAATATCAGAATCACAAAAGATCTAATGCTACCTGAATTCAGTCAGGTTTTGTTTAATGGAAACCTTAGAAAGATATGCATTCATGATGAAGATTTCTTTGAAATTGAAGCCGTGCAACCACTTGTGTAAGTGACATTTCGCTTGTTAGTGACCCATGTTTTGATTTATTGCAAGTGTATATAAAACGTATACAAAAGCGTCGATTGAAGTCGAAAACCAATTATAACATTGAATATGATTGAGACTTTCAATGTTACCTTTCATACTTGAAAAGTTTATTAAAAGGTCGCCAGTTGATTACGTCCCGATTCATCCAAAGTTAATGAGTTCTTAATGAGTTTTTGGTAGGCTCAACAATTAAGGAAAATGAAAAATGTCATGATTATACGTATCGGATCAAGTCTAAATACATCATTAGATAACCCGTTGACAACGCTGTCTACGTCAACCAATTCATGCAATTGCAATTACCTTGTATGAACGTACTCCATGGATGAAATGAATTACAATTACAATCACAAATACGTTTCGTTCGCATCAACGAAGAAAGTCGATACATCAAGAACGCGGAGACGAATTGATAAAAGTCTAAATGCTTCTTTAGCTGAAAAAAGAATAACGATAAATCATTTCATCGTGCCTGACTATTTTCCTAATCATCTGACACGTGGAGTCTATAACTGGCTTCGACTGTTTCCATTTGCAGACGTATCAATTAGCTATTTAAAGTTGTGATCGCGCTATTATCAATGGCATGTGGGAAGAATCAACGTGACATCGGACAAGAGGAGATATTTAAATTCAACGTTGGAAATCGATGGCATTTCTAAACAACTATCATTATATACAATATATAATACATATGCAGTATGATTACAAACAAAGAAAAACATAGTTATGTTAGATACATACGAGCCTGGATGCTTGGAAAGCCAATAGAGGCTGCGTCCCATAGGGATCCAAGCACCCAGACATCAATTCAAGAATCAATAGATGTTAAATCTAAAACATTTACATGAATCTGAATTTACAAGGCAAAATATCGAAGTTGCATTTTTCTAATGACATTTCGAGGGTTAAACAAAACCTTTGAGCAATCGGCCCCTGGATTTCGGAATATCTGGTAATTCAATGTATGGTGTTATTGATGATTCGCTGGAATTCCTACCCCGGTTATCTAATTATAGAGCAGGATCGATTTATCTTGCGTTTTCACGGATAGGATTTGTCATGCAGCCTCATAACAGGTATCGTAAACCCACGTGACACTGACGTCATTTCGGTGCTTCAAGAGCGCTGAATGACGTCATCTCTACGGTAAGGTATAAACCGGTGGAACTAGGCGCTCTTTCGATAAATCTGATTATCTTGCAGCGGCGAACGAACGGTTGCTGCGATTACTCTCCAGCACACAACCGATACTGCAAAAACGACAATGTCGCTGAGTAGTAACTCAACTCCGCGGAGCAGCATATCCGATACACTGCAACAAATACACATCGATGATCATTACGATATGATACGTGATTTAGGGAATGGAACATACGGAAAGGTTGTCCTATGCGTGTGTAAAGAAACCGGTACGGAAGTGGCGCTGAAAATGTTGCCGAAAGCTACTGTCTCTTTGACGGATTTCCAGCGTGAGTTCACATACAGTTATTACTTGTCTCCGCATAACGCCATTGTAAATACTTATGATGTACTGTTTGAAACGTGCGAACATTACGTTTTTGCGCAAGAAAAAGCACCAATCGGCGATTTGTTTGACGTTATCCCTCCAAAAACTGGCCTACCGGAAGTGATCGTAAAAAACGTTCTAAGACAGTTGGTGTCGGCGTTAGATTTCATGCACAGTAAATCACTGGTGCATAGAGATATCAAACCTGAAAACATTCTCGTTTTCGACAAAGATTGCAGTAAAATAAAACTGATGGATTTCGGTTTGACGCGAAAATCGGGAATTATGGTGAAAAAGTCCGGTGCTTGTATCCCATACACACCACCTGAGGTTTGCGAGGCCGTACGAAATGAACGATATTGTATCGAACCTACTCTCGATGTTTGGTCGACGGGGGTTCTTATGTTTTGCGCCCTGACGGGGAACTTTCCTTGGGAACGCGCCGATCAAAATGATTCGTATTTCGTCGAATTTCACACGTGGCAAAAACGCAAAACCGTAAAAATTCCAATCCAATGGAAACAATTCTCGTTACGACTGCTCAGACTATTCCGTCGAATGTTAGAATCGAAAGTGGAAAAACGCTGCTCAATACTCGAAGTGAATAAATATCTGGACGATTCGTGGACTCATCATTCAAAAGCTCAAAGTGTCGAAGACCTAGAAGATTTCATCGTACACGAAAAGATATCAAAAAATGAACTTTCGGTCACTCTGAAGTCGTTTGGGGTGAAGACGAAGTTAAGTCCACGTATTCGCGAGCAAAGGGTGGAAGAATGGCTATTTTCGAAATCATAAATAACTATAAGTTATAAATTGTAAGATTGAATTCTTGAACTTTGACGTTGATTGCAAAAAGAGAGGATATTCGATGTTGGTGTTTTGACATTCCGGCCAAGCTGAAAATGTGATAGACTTTTTTACTGAAAGTGCGGACCATGACGAAGGGTCAGACTTTTTCGGGTTATTCGGGGAATAACTGAATGGGAAATTTTGAAATGTATCTGAAATCATGTGCTATTTTTCTATGTTTTATATGTGTTGCTTTAGAATATTTGAAAAGAAATACAAAACGTGATAGATTTAAATGATTTTTGTAAGCTAATAATCGCGGGAAAATTCTAAATTGCCAATATTTGTTAAGATCGTCTTTGATAGAAATGGATTGTTGTTAGAATCAATGTTTCCCATTTCAATTGATATTCAATTGGAAAATAATCGTATTTTTGTCGATCGCATGAAATATTCGTGTTTGATTCAATGTCTATCAATGAATTGTATAAAGCTACTGATACATTCGATAGCGTACTAACTACAGATTATATTTTCCTAGAACTAAACAAAAATGATGTCATTCATTTAATACGTTGTAATGAAATATTTATTATGGTATCATACATTTTTGAAAATATATAGTTATACTTAGTATTATAATATATGAGTTTCTGCTTCTCGAAAAGTCGTATTCGTCATATAAGGACAAAGCGTTTAGTCGATATTTTCCGTGGTATTTGCAAATATCGACGGATCTTTCTTCTCACTCAGAATTTGTCATCATACCCTGTAAGGTAATGTATTCTGCCTTAATCGTACTAATAGTATAGGTTTTCTCGCTGAATATGGAATTTGCTACCACGACAACGAGAGAGTAGGATACAGATTAAATTTAGAACTCCTCGTTCGTTGAAATGTCAACTAGCGACAGTTCAGTGAATAATCAATTTATCAATCGGTCGATAAACCTCTAGCTCTTACGCGTTGGACAAATCTTAGTTGTATAAATCTATATGCATCATGTGAATAGTCTACGGAAGTTTACTTCGTGTTAACAGTGAGCCATCGATTAGTCGCACGAAGAGTCACGGGTGACGTCCATATTGTCTAAATTTAGATTTATTGTAATGAAAATCGAAGCTTTCGATATTATCATCCCCACCGTTACTAAATGCATCGCTCTCGAAATTCTCACTCGTCATTCAATTGAATCGTCTATATTTAGATTTGCAGCGAATATGACTAACCAAATCACCGCTAACCGTGAAACTCAAAAATGTGTCTTAATGATACTAACAACGCAGGTGGTTTTCTTGAAATGTCAAAGGTATTTTGATGTGTTTTCGTAGCGGTTGACGTAAAAGCGGGCATGTTTGAGGATTATTCGTCTCACGATGAATGTAAGGGGATCGCTTTCATAGGGAGTCATAAATTACCAAGATCTTCCCAGGAACATCACTGATTTTTCAAGGCGCCCATCGAATATTGTCCAGCCACTGAAACATCGCCGAAACATCACTGAAACATCAAATATCATTTACAGCAATGGATATGGATGCAAAATACAGAGAATTAGATTTTGAGGAGCATGTAGAAACTAAGAAATAGTTCATGTAAAATATGTCCCTCGAAAAGAAAAAAGTGAAGGAGTGAAGAGAAAGAGATGTATCTGAGTCTCAGAGTCGACCCTCAAAAACCCTCAAAACCACTATTGAATTTTGAATATTTTTACTGAAAACTTTCCTCTTTGACTTTTTGTGAAAACGATGTTTTATATATGTTGCCGCCGTTGCCTTGGTTTCTGATTATTGCTTGAATACATTTGATTTAATTTATTTGATGATTATCATGGTACAAATATAAATACAGAATTGTTACAAAATGTATACGTATAACGCATGGCAATCATCAGGACCTCGGAAATAATAATGTGATTGTCAAGCCGAGGCCCTGGAGCAGATAACAAATGCAATTATGAAAAGAAGGAACATTGAGAATGATGGAATGATACTATTTGGATGATGGGAAGATGAAAAATTCTATGTTATAGCATAGCATAAACGAGTCATGGGATTAATTGATGGTAGACCGTTATTGATTAACGGGATAATTTGAGTAGAATAGAAAAGTCCTCCCATCTCAACGAATGAGATATAATCCCTGAAAAGATAAGCATTTCTGCATATAATAAATTTCTACACATTTATAGTACATCTTCAACCTGAATTTCAATTGCGCTTTTATGATGCATCCAATGCATGTTACAGAAATGGATATATTTCCTTTGCTCGCTGTGTTCCCTCCAGGTACTCACATTTGGCCTGGCCGAAAATAGAGGAACATCTCCCTCGTATCGATTTATGAGCTGTCTATTGCGTACACGCGTATCAATTTTCACGAAGTGTCGAATGTATATATCTGGTTACTAATCTAAACTCGTCATCAGTATTCTATTAATAGCGTGAAAACGGGTTAGTGCATTATGTACGCCCGTTGAAAATGTCGCAGGAAGACAGGCAGTTGTTAGCATAATTCTCACTTACATGCCTTCATAGTGGGTATTGACGTAATAAATAAATCATTCTTGTTCTGAACTTTTGCTTAACCGTTATGAAACATCTCATAAAAACTTTTATCATGCGTGACTGTTCCGCTGTAATTTTTCACGGATTGATTCCAGGAATCGAGGGCATTTTTTTCATAATTACATTCAAGTACTGCTGGTCCTTGCAATTTGAAATTGAATTTCCGATCGGAAATTACTCGTAAAATGGCACCCGCTGTATAAGGCTGAATGGAAGCGAAAAGCAGCATGGTCTAATGAAGCTCGGCTGTCATCTGGTATGGTCTCGTTTGGTTACCTCCTATCGTTAATGATGGCAGTTATGATCCACTCTGTGTCGGCAGCAGATACAGATGACTATCATCGATTTTGATGTTTCCAGGAATATTGTCTGCAATCACCATCTTATTCATCTTGTCACGAATTCCTCTCATCGGTCATACCATAGACGTGTAGATCCCCCGTAACGTCGCCGACTTTCTTTCAACTATGGATCGACATCAACACAATTGAAACACCGAGCGGCTCCTCATCCGATGAGTCTGAATCCACAGCCCTGATGTTGCCATCCACATCACAGTACAATCGGGGACACTATGAAGTTTCTGGAAACAACGGATATTATAGAAACCACTGATATTTTTCAACCACAAGAAATAACGCATTCCATAGAAACTGAGACAAAACCATGAGACTTGAATAGGATATTATTTATCGGTACCCTCATTAAAACAATTTAGAGAGGTGCGTTGAGGCTGTCTTAATATAGGCCAATTCTTTGATGGCAAATAATGATATACTATGAGAACTATTAATATATACTGGTGGTTTGCATTGTCTTAGACATCGTCTTTTCAAAATAACTAATCAAATACAAGTGTCTGTAATCAGTTACAGGTTTCACTAGCCTACGCCTATTCGTAACAATAGTCGCAAATGAATTATGAACGAAAATTAAATGTGTGGGTGGCTAAAATGTCCTTTTCATTCATAAACCACACCTGTTGCACGTGTAGGAAATTCCATGTGACCATAAATTACGATCGGAGACAAGATACATGGCTTTCTTACACTATTATCTGAATGATAGTTCCCTCTTGGATTAATCATTTGACTTATCATGGTCTGTGTAATTAGTCGGTCTATGGTCATGGTACGTATCTCAGAAACACCAATATGATTTTGTTTACTTCGCCGGTTATGGGCAAATCATATATTCATGGGAAGATAAAACATCTGGGAGCATCTCCCAACCTTTCGTCACCTAATTTTTCTCAAAACCGCTGCAGACCATTGTTCCCAGCCGGTCGAATTACAGACTATAAATATCAGATTGACACTTGATTACATTGCGGGGGCCGGATGATGAGATTCCTGAGCGAGTCACCCGTCATCAGCGAAAGTATGGCACAAGAATCGATAGAATAAGCGGTAGTGCTTCTGCTTAAGTACGGGGTAGTTGCTTTTTGCAAAACACGGGCGGCGATTTATTTCCTTTCCGATGGCCGTAACACGTGGAAGACAAACATCTCTTCGCAGGAAGAACTTCACACTCATTTGCACCGATTTGCAATGGCGTTGGTACCTGGCCCACCAGCCTGTCACGACTCCCGAGTAACTGCCTTCCAAAATTTGAAATCGCACGACGACCACGGTGTCATACTCGGCGACGTGCATTCTACCGGTTGCGCGATAAGATCAGCATAAAACTCTTCTTGGGCGTTTTCTAGACTAGAGACATTCTGGAGGCCCAAACGTGCTGTTTTTCTCCAACTAACTGTGACCACCATAAAGAGAATAATGAAACAAGATATAAAGTCCGAGAACTATTCCTGACTTGAAGAGACTATTAGAATATAGCCGAAACATCGAATAAACTCATAGTCCAATGCCGGACTCAAAATTGGTTATTATTTGCGGGATTTCTCTCAGGAGAATGCTACCGCCGCGACAGAAACCGATGCACCGGTTTTTACTGAATAAAGTTTGGCTTGAATTTAATTGACGTGCGAATCCGTCCGGTGCTGCCCTCTTTCTAATAAAGGAAAACCAAAGCAAAGATGGCGGCCTCCATCGAAAATAAATCGGCGCTGAAAATGTACACGTTGATCATCATATTTTTCACTTGTAGGTCTTAATGTGTCAGTTTGACAGTAAAATAGATACATTATCTGAAGAGGCTCCTCTTATATTTACGACCTTAACCTGTTACGGTTGTCAGGGTTAAAAAAGGACCTCGCTCGGGACACACCAAAAATTCATTCGTTCATATTCACTTCAAACATGATTCAGTCACAGCCTACACGGGGGCTCGTTTTGGAAGTTTGGGGTAAACTGTAGCTTAGATCATCCAGTATCCATGGTACTTTCTTTTTGTATGTAGAGTACCAGGGATACTGGATGGTCTAAATTACAGTTCACCCCCAACCAAAAACTTCAAATACAAGTAACAAGCCTTACTACGATGTTGACATAGTGGATGAGTGATACCAGTATCCCTGTAGCTGTGTATAAAAAAGGAGCTAACTAAATCGAATACTGTAAATTACCTACGAAATTCAATTGACTGCAATTAAAATCACCCTGAGGCCCAAGGCAAATGATCCAACGTACGTTGTAACTTACACGGTTATGTTCTTGTTCGTTTCAGGCATTAATCCCCACAAACTATACACCGTCCAATGCACAACAGTCTTATCTATCAACTCGATGATGATTCCCAGATATTCCTGACCTAACCACATTATTCGTGCACTATATTTGACTTATACCTGACTAAGGTCTGACAACCTCTAATACGGCATAATATCCACTTCTTAATGACGACCACGTTTTTTCTATTTTTAGTTACGTGTACAGTTATCACTTTTGGAGAGAAACCATCGACGTTATTGAGTGAAACTCTTGAAATTAATGAAAAAGATACGGTTAATGATAGACCTATAACAGATTTTGATGAAGGCAAGGAAAATGTTGCGGGGCAAGTTACAGAAAACTCAGACGATTCATCGACGACACAAGAGACTGACGATGATGAAGAAGAGGAGAATACATCGAGTACATTCCAACAATCATTACATCAACTTACAAAAATAGCGTTAGACAATTTGAATTCTTACAAGGAATATCTTTTCGAATTGTTACAAGAACTGCAAAATACGACCGCGTCAGAAAACAACAGTTCGCGTCCGGGAGTCGAAACCGCGTCGCAGGAGAAACCCGTTTCTAACGCGACTAGCGTCAATTCCACCGAAGCCGTCAATAATTTAACGTACACGAAAAGAAACGAAAAACAAAGACGCATCGTGTGTCACGCGAGAAATCTGACGAACGCCGTCAATCGAACGATAGCTGTACGCGTCGTCAATAGTACGGTTTTACAGGAAAAACTTCAACTTAAGAATGAAACGGCCGGTAATTGTTTTCTGGTGATGTTTTACGCGCCGTGGTGTATATTCTGCGCCCGAACGGCTCCAGCTTATAACGCATTAGCGCGGAGCTTTCCACAAATGGAACTGTTTGCGATCGATGCTTTTTATTTCAGCAGGTGAGTGTCGGGGCAGGTGATTAATGAATTGGGGTTTAATCTTGATTTTCATGCTTTTAAGTCTTTTTTAGTAATTTCATTTACTTCCTGAATAATTTATATCAATAAATATCAGATTTACAAAATGAATATTGAATATAGAATTAGTTTGTTTTACGCATGAATATATGACACCTCCATGTGAATGTTATGCTCGGCTGCGCGGTTGATGCTGCAGGGTTGGGAGGATGAGCCATCGTTGTCCATCCGTCCGGCGTCAACTTTATTCGTGTCACATTTTTTCTCCTTAACCATATTTCCATGAAACCTGGTACACTTTTTCGCCTTGCTACCCCATCCTTATGAAGTTTTTGATCGATTGTCTTGAATCCATATTACTAAGCATTTATATAATTTTCAATCACTGCTAGTCGTACAATTTTCGTGCAATCTTTGTACTGCCAGCAACCAATTCCAGCGGATCCGAGAGGCTGTTAATGTGCATGAATAATTGTAGTAGTTATCGAAAAAAGAAAAGGTTAAAATGGTTTTGAATATTTTTCCCATCTTGGCTCATTTGTTCATGGAGCGTTGTTCTATAGGCTATCTGGACTGCAATTCATCTTAATTAGCTATAATTGAATCATGTGGAAACGTGATATTTCAGCACATTTAATCATTACATGGCACGTGTAAGGTCGCGAATTGTGTAATTCTCGCAAATAGAAATATAACCTTCTTAGTCACGTAGAGAGGAAGTGACATCTATCCATCAGAATCAAAACTACTGTACTTGTATCAGGATAATGATCAGTGTATCATTAGAGGATAGAATAATGCCAGGGGACATACTGTATTTGTATCAGGATAATGATCAGGGTCCAGTTCCACAGTTCCGCGTTAAAATTTGACTCATTGAAAATGAACTAACTCAGAGTTAACTCTAACTCACAACTGTGGAACTGGGTCCAGTGTATCATTAGAGAATAGAATAATGCCAGGGGACTTCGTGGGTCAATGATGACTTGTGCCACCAAGATATCCGGCTAGATGAGTCTGAATGCACACTAGCGACACCTGGGGATCAAAGAGGAATCCTCGGTTTCTACAGTTAAGCAGATACCCTATTGGTTTTTCTGTCAGACGATTAATAGAAATAAAATCAATGACCGCTAGGAAGGGGTATTTGTTGAGATATCTTCTGGCCCTACAACGTCCTACAGAAAATAATACATGTGTACAATGAAATAAGTTGCCACTTGGATTGTATTGTTAAGTTTGGTGTCTGTATTTTTTCTGTTGAAATGAATGAATGATTCAATTCGATTTATTTTTGGTATGTTATTTCAGTTTGAATGCTCGATTCGGTACGATCGCTGTTCCAAACATCTTACTATTTAGCAACGGTAGACCTGTCAGTAGATTTAACGGCACTGAACGTAGTTTAGCCACTCTCATCTCGTATGTGGCTAATGTTACCGGTAAGTTCGACCACTGCTATTTTACCTTTTTTTATCAAGTTCTGTTAGCGGATGTCTGGATTTTGGATAACATTTGATTCGTAAAAGATGAATATATGGATATGATAATATAGTTTAAGTAACGCCTATGTAACTTAAGAGTCTTTGCATTTATTTAAATTTCTCGAAATACTGACACATGACAAGTTACAAAAAACAAATAGTTGGCTACATTAAGAAACATATCCTCACGACTTAAACACAGAAAATGTTATTACTATCTATTCTATGTGTGGTCAGTATTGATTTATTGCTGAAACGATTGTAATTCAACTCGAATACAATCACATCGAAGCGAACAGTCTTATTGAATGTTATGTGAACACTGGATTTACTCCTTGTAGAATTAATTGATTCTTCAAGATGTTGAATATCGTCGTGTATGTCGGCGTCATCACGACGCGTACGTCTTCTGCCCCGTGCCAGTTCGTGCCTGCTGACCAAAAATGTCGGACCAGGCCCGCAATTTTAGCATGGGTAAAATTATTTTGTTACTAACTGGTTCTTGGAGTGACTCACCCATTTTGCCTCAGCAGCATGACCGCTATGTAGTAACGAGTGAGTGATTAACTTGTGAATTAAGGCAGAATATACTCTGTTGCGGGCCGATTTGATCTGGACCATATAGTCTCCGTTTTAATGCCTCTTCGGGCCGGTATTTCGCGATTCGGGACTCGCTCGATATTTCGCTCCGTCCCATAATTTGACCCGTTGCTGCCGAGATCTCGCAACATTGCCCGATACTCTTTGCGCGCCGGCGAAATTTTCGTTAGATCTCAGTTGACTTCGCGCGTTCCCGTAGGCGATCTCCGCTCGTCGCATGAACAACTCATTTCTCGATCTCAAAGCGTTTAAATTTATCGAAACAATCGGCAGTTGATATTGCATCGGTTTCTGATAATAATCGATTGGTGGTCGCGGCGCCTGATACGTCGCCATACCTTCCATACGTTCGTTTATCGCATCCAAATCACCAACAACTTTCAAACTTTCCTCGATACTCAAAGGTTTTATGAAATGACGGGAATATTTGAGTTTAGCGATCGCTGCGGCGCTTTCTGGCGGTCTCTGAATTCGTTTTATTTCGTCGATTTCGCCGAATGTTTGAAGGTTACTCACCAGCGCGTAGAAGAACGTTACCACAACGCTCAAACATAAAAGTGTGAACACTTTAACTTTGAATCTCATGACACGTTTTCAAGCCATTTTTTATATCGAGAACTCACTCGGTTTTACGTACGAGTTTAATCTTCTCAACTATTCTCCGTCGTCTTGAAATCCTGCTAGTTTTAGTCTCAATATGTTGTAATTCCTGAGCTGTCTGAACCACCACGACTCCTACTGTTGTCATTTTCATACATTTTGTTGCGGTTGCGGTGAAATCATCATCATCATCATCATTTTTCGTAAACACAACTCAAGTCGTCGGAGGCTGCTGTAAGTTCCTCGTCTAGCCGCGTAACATCCCACTAACAAATCAACTGAATGAATGAATGGTGGCTGTCCTGCTGTAAAATTTATGAACTAGCAAGTGCACTACACCATTAATCAGTTTCTCAAGCACATTTACTTTCCCCGATGGATCATTAAGTCACTCGTCATAAGGAGATATTCGACTGTAGTTTTTCAAGGTTTCGTCATTTTCTGTGTTGTTTTTTCGGTATGTCTCGTTCGGCTGTCAATACGGAAGTGTATGTTTGTGTAGACGCAGATATATGGAGTTTGCGTGTTCTACCAGCGATGAAACATACTTCCAGAGGTCCATAAACTAACGCCGTCTCTGCCAACTGCCTTTAACTTCGTTCATCTGTTTTTTATTTTCGACCGAAACTTCATTGAAAATGCGATTTTATTTCATCGGTTAAAGGACGTATAGAATACTAAAATGAAGTGTAGAGTAGATCCCGGCATCTCCCTCTTCAGAAATAAACCAAGTGAACACGTACTCGATATTTGTTCATACTCAACAGCTCTCGACTTAGTTCGCGAACGAGGGAATGATTCAGCTGCTGATTTCCTAGACAGAAAAAAAACGAGGATGACAAAGAATTTGTGACAGGTCTCTTGTTAGGATCGTAATCCGTAGGTGTCACCAGCGCGAGTAATCAGTCTGTTACTTTTAAATCTTAAACCATATCCAATATGGAGGAAAAATATTAAGGACATTTGAGCAATTTAAATTGTCCTGGTACTTTCTTGAACTGCTTGAGGGCCTCCTTGAACAATACATATATCGTAGTGTTTCGACGAAAAAGGCTCCAGAGCCTTCAAAAGCCATTCATAGTATTACTAATATATTATATATGTAAAACATAAAGCCTCTCCACTTGGATTCTAGATGTCGATGACAAAATAGAAAACATCCAGGATTATCACCCCGCGGAGTTAAAAATTTGAGATGAACCAGCAAACATTAGAATAAACAGTTACACAACTATCAGGCGGAAGTAAAACTTTTTAAAAAGTAAACTTTAGTTTCATTTGCTTTACACAAATAGTGGGAAAATGTCAGCTCGGCCATCGGAATATTTACAGCTGTCTCGTTATTGTTGTTTTAGGTGTTTTATTAATGCGGAAAAACATTTAACATTCGTTACTTTCATCGTGAAAATCTGTGACATTTTCTCTCCTATTATTATTCATTTGCTCTTTCGACAAATTGCTTTCATCTAGATTTTCATGTCTAAGATAATTGAGAATAATTAGTGTGAAAAGATCATCAAGCAATTAAATCGGAAAAACCCGCTTGATTAGATAAATTTTTGATTTTCGTATGGGAATGTATGTGTACTGTGAGTGTGCGGGTATGATCGCGTTGTGGGCGTGTTTTGACATTTCGCTCTACGACTGTAAATGTCATGCTTTCGTATTCGTTATTCATTTTCTATCGCTACAGAAAATGATGTCATTTCTATCGGTGAATGATAGTCTCTCGTACGACTGACATTAAACGTCGCGATGAGACGTGGATAAAACCATTGATTTCCGGAGAGGAGGAGACGTCGATATATTTCTACTATTTCATCTCGATGGGCGACTGCTTTTGTCGACCGCGTCTGTTTAACCTACCGCCATGAGACGTTTCATTTGTGTGTAGGCCGCAGAATTATTTTCATAAAACACTTACCACGCAGTAGATTAAACCCAATTTCATTAAAATGAAAAAACTGAAGCACCCACTCGTATTTTCTGGTGGTAAATGATACAATATGCTTCATTGACGGGGATTGGAAATCGTTTTTGATTCATGCGGAAATTCTAGTCTAATTGGCGATTGCTTGTCAACTGATGATTAGTTTGAAATGATAAATGCTGTATAGTAAGCCTTCAGATCTTACATTAACTGATTGCTCAAAATATATCTCCTGTCAAACGTTATACGATATACTTGGAATATCCGATATCATGGGAAAATACAACTCAAGCAATACTAAGTCCTCTGGAGAATTCTGGTGGATGAGGTTTTTACCCGAGGCCGAAATGAATGACTTAAATCTGGTTGCTACTCTGATTTTCATGGCAAAATTTGTTCTCGGTATTATTCAATGTACTAAGAACGTTTACAGCTAACGTAGTCTGTTTACTGTACGAAATCACTACCACCATACAAAAACCACTTATTCCGAAAAAATATCCATTTCATCGTAACAAGGGATTAAAAAATATCTAAGGCAAATATTTTGTATTTCTAGTGTTATGTAGTTCTCACTTGATTCAGACATAAGACAAACACTTGTATAATACGTATACAATTCCAACACTGTTGCAAAACATTTCATCTGTAATGCTGGAAAATATTTTCTAGTCTGGCACCTTATTTCAATCAATACTTGGGCAGCCAGATCTCCGTCGTAGTGGCTATTTACAGGCTGCTGGGTTCCCCTTTTTGTGACGACAGACCGTTAAAATCTGTAAACTTGGCACTCATCCTCTCGGAAATTGCATCTTCTTCCAGTATATTCCTCAGAGATTTTTCGAAAAAAGGCCAAGGGGAACCCCACTCGCAGCCTTTGGGCATAGCTGCTTGATTGAGCGAAGAAATGCCAAATTTCCATAGGTCTACCCCTGAAATGTGATAAATCTATTCTATGGGCTTATCTCGGGAATGTTCTGTCTCAAAAATGGTTTTACCTGTGAACATGTCTCTAGATTGTTTTTATACTCATATTTTGACATTCGTGGATATTTTAAATTTTCTATCTCCTATTTTCAGGTTTTAACGCGTCGGAAGTGAATATTACAGAAGCCGACTACATCGGACCATTGTCATCGGTACCAACGGAGGACACGAACTATTTACTCATTTTATCGTGGGCGTTTGTCATAGCGTTTAGTTCAATTATGATTGCGAAGTCAAATTCTGGGATGCAACTGTGGCACAAAGTGCAATTATTGTGGCAAGAACATCAACACCAGCATGTCGATTGATGAATAGCTCATTACTTCGAAAAAAATCTTCTCAGATCTCCTCCGCATTGGCTCTAAATAACTTTAAAAGCAACCATTGATCTTTAAAAATGTGATGGTTTTAATGACGATGTGTCGTATTCTGAGAAAGCTATAAGCGCCATCGCGAAGGTTTCGTGTAAGCGAGCTTACCATGGCAACTGTTTAGAATGCAATTTAGCAAACTGCTGTCAAGTTAGTAAGCTCCAATTCGGATCATTCATCCGATTTATGTCAAAATCTGAATCAAATTCTCCGATGTAATTTGTATATGAATAATTAATGACATTGTATAAACGTATGATTCTGGGTGTATGCGTATAACCAATAATCCATGGACTGGCTGAATCTGTCGTGGCATTTTTTATGGGAAAGATATCTTTTGTCATGCCAAGTCGGATATCTGTTCGCCAAGAGTGTACACTGTGTACATGTATTAAGATATATGATTTCGTATCAAGATTTTACATCAAAGTAAATATTGTTGTAAGAATTTTTAATGTTTAACCTGTGAATATATTTCTTTTTAAGAAACGCTGCATACAGAAAATACGCAGTAGTAAAGATAGAGAGATAGGAAAGAGCTATTTTCACAGCTGAAAGGTTTTCTAATAAAATGCAGATTGTAACTTGTTGTATGAGTCTTCAGTTTCTCCAGTACTTCGTGAGCTAAACTTCCCACATCCCCTAATATTTTCTTTGCTCTGAAAACATTCAGCTGTCGTCATGTGCGTTAGCTTGGAATGCTTTTAGCTGCCTTAAATCTTATTAATACTGATCTCAAAGTTCTCAACTTAGGAAGCAAAGAATTACAGTATTTCACCTATCTGTTGTAATATCAGTTAGTTTAGTTGTACTGAAGTCACTGATTACAAGCTACTTCGAATTGTTATCGAGATTGTAAATAATATAAATCACAAAAATAAATTATATAGTTGTTTTTTTTTCATAAATTGTTGATTTCATAATTTTCTGGTTTTTTTTTTCGTGCGAGACTTTGATCTAGGCTGTGCACTGGCTGGAACAAAATAGACTTGGCTTCAAATCCCTGGTGAATTAACATATCCTAGTACACGGATGGAAATTTATAGGTTGATGAAGGAACTGTGCAAACTACTATATTAGTAGAATATTGATTGATTTATCAAATGGCTAAAGCCTTTGAGAATAAAGTTCAATTCGCTATAAATTCTTCCTGTGGCATGTGAGACCTCAATCGTCGGCCGCTTATACATTCGCTAATAAAAGACTTCTATGGATAGTTTGAAAATCGTTTTAAAAAGCAGATTTCTCTTAAATAAAGCTTTATAAGTGTTGAATGGTGAATGAAATTTGATTTAGAAAAGTATGAATATTCCTTACATGCCACAGTAGAACTGCGAAGCCCTGTTAGATCTCAGCCGTTCAGTGCTGCCCCTATCAATAACGATAGCGGAATTTCTCTGAACTAAAATCGTCGAAGATGTTACGCGAGTATTATGTTAGTTCACGTTTTATCCGCTATCGTTATACCGAGGGGCAGCACTAGACGGTCGAGATCTGACCAGGCTATTTCACTGAAGCGCCTCGTGCTTTAATGAAATTATTCCGTTTGTTAATTAAGACTTTGAAAATATCCTAAATAGAAATGATTCTCAATCTTTTTCGTATATTTTTGATTTTCGTTAAGAGGGAAAAAATTAAATCATTAAATCACCAAAGGTGTCAATTTATGGCGCAGTTCTACATGTCGATCATGGATTCAACTAATTTTTCCGCAAAAGTTCTGAAAAGTGCTTATACTTTTGCTTAAGCCTTACTACTACGTACCACATGCAATATACAATTAACATGAATCAATATGCCTTTGATGTCTACCAGTAAAACTCCGCTCGCCGAGTCGGATTCGATGAACTTGGATAAATTCAAACACTCGCACAGATCTATGTTCGTTGAAATATTTCTGTGACACTCTTTATGAAAACATGATATCCATCTCGTTTATCACTCATCAATTTGGACACATTTTTACGGTCCCAAAATGTCCATCTTGAGCGGAGTCAATTAACTGTATACATCGCGTAATTTACGTTGACAACTTAACGAAATCTAAGCCCTTATATTCGGATTAGCATTTAGAAGGATAAATCTCCAAGACAGGAAATTCGCAATTAGGCCGAGTAGCATCCATGCATCTAATCCTGATATAACGGGAAAGAGAATTACTATTCAGGTATTAGAAGGTAATTTGTTTTGACCACCAGGAATTGTTGTTCGCTTTGACGCAGATACCTTTTCAAAAGAAGCCCTTCATCAACGATATTGTTACATAATACACGTGTTTGTATTTAACAAATATACGGTGTAATTATTTCGGGATTAAGCAAAAGACAACGACAATTTACGATTCAACTTTTCTCAATGCCTCGGTGAACATTCTCCAATTACGCAGGATTAGAATATTTAATGCATTCGAATTAGACACACCACTATCCACTCGTCAAAGGAAACTAAGTGTAGGCTTTATCTTTCTTGGTTTAAGTGGGTCCCAAATCAATGACTTCTTTAGAAGTCCAAAACCTTCAGTTCAAACGTATTCTCTATCTGAATTTGGAATACGCAAACATCACCTTCAGACAAAGCAAGATTGATCCAGAAAAAAACCATAAAGTTCGGTAATCCTCTGATTTCATCATGTTGGATTCGATTTCTGTGAATAGTCATGAGATCACACTGACATTTCCTTGCAAAATTACGAACACATTAATCAACAAAATTTCATTCATTTCTTGAAGTATTAGCAGCTGCCGTCCTTGACGAATGTTAAAGTTCTATTGTAGGCTCTATTAAAGATCTTGAGATGCGCGACCAATACCGGAAAACGGGGATATATGGGGTAATAGATTATTGTCCATATTTACCACATGTTGAGAAAATTCTTTCACCGCGCCGGTCAATTTCTTCTCATCTCACTCTGCAATATAATCACCTGATACCAGATTATTGTGATGACCAAAGATCAAACAGCGACAATATTGATAGAGAGAGATATTTGAATAGATAATACGATAGTCATAATTGGTGCCAAATGAGAGATTTCCATTTACATCGACTGAATGCAACCGAATCCTTGTTGTGAAGGATCTACTGGTGCCCTCATGTAGTATTCAGAAATTATACTACATCGAATAATTTCCTGTATCAAATATCACCTTATAATGTAATACAATGTATCAATTGATACATTTCTCAAAATATCCAAAACGTCCCGAACTACACTGATTGGGATACAAATATTTTAATGAACAGCTGATATAGGCAAATTATTTCATTCAAAATTACTTCAATCGGGAAGTTTCCTTTTAAAAAAGCCAAACGTGAGTTTGTCAGACCCTGAGAATACGTAGATTATATATGTACTTTATGATGTCCTGATAATCGGGTTCAGAATACTTTCATATGTTATGGACGCAGTACATGACAAATCTAATTAACTATTCTATATCCATCGTATTAATTAACAGTTTTATGACGTCCTGCAATTGGCGTACTGCAAGTAACCATTATCTTGAGAGACTGAAGCATTAACGTAGTTACTGGACCCAGTCATGTTAGTCTACCAATTACGAAAAAGGTCAATGAGCAATAATCCCAGAGTCTGAAATATTCATCTGGGAAAATCCAGTGTGTTTGACTTCATTTCTCTCCTTCATGTCTCGCAGACTTTCTACGAGAAATGGGCTAATAGAGCCGTGCGACCAGGGGGGACTCAACCAGTTAAAAAACTACTAAATTGTTGGCCTTTAACTTTATATAATCAGACCCATCGAATTCTTACTGTCCCTGGTTCGAATCTGTGTCTAACACAGACACGGCGATATCCACGTAGTTAATTCACCTGACAGATCAAGCCTTCAACAGTAACATCGGAGAGAAGGGAACTTCACAAATTCAAGGAAGTTATGGATAAAAACAAGAACAGAATCTTTTTAAATTTTCATCGACCATTCATTTTATTACACCCTCTTGCATACAAACGTTATTGCACAGTTTAATATACAAAAATAATAAGAAATTTTACTTACATAGAAAATATATTCTATACATAGTATTTATTTATATGATGTATTTTTTTGCATAATACAGTTTGGAATGAATTTCAACATGATATAATTAAGTAATTAATACGACAACACTTTATTACGATATACAAAATCTTAATGGAATAGTTGCATTAATGACTGATTGCAAAACATTTGCACAAAAATGATTAAAAATTTGCATCAGTTCTGTATAAAAATCATTTTCAGTTTTTCACATAAAATCAAATTGTAGAGGATGAAACAACAAGACGTTCATAATAGAATGAGTAGTGAAGTGGGTCCCGATATCATTCTTAAAATGGGTGCTGTAAAATGTAAATCATTTTGAATAAAAACTACCATTGTTTCATCTCAACAAAAGAGCTAGATCAAATATAGCTCGGAAATAAACACAAACCACTCTCGACTCGAGACGAACTTTCGAGGATTTTTCACAATCAAGATTTTGACACATGACGAAAAATGAGTTGCTCTCCACTGTCAACAACTCGGAAACAATTTTCATTTAGCGAGCACAATCAAGTGTTTTACACACGAGTGCCATACAGAATTAGGGGAGGGGGAGGGGAGTTGTAGACGGTGCTTGACGAAGTAATTAAAGATATTCAATCACCTCAGTAACGCTCTGCATACAGCGCAGTATGAATATTTTACATATCAATACAATCATCACTCATTTGCACCCGGATAGGACAGTCAGCTATTTAAACAGTAAATACTATTGTGTTGCAATGATGCGTGAAGTATGTAAACTGTTTCGTTGTTTTAGTAGTTTTATTGTCAACTTTAAATCTAAAACAAACACATTTTGTGCAGTAATGTTTTACATCTATACAGAGTTGGTGTTTCTTAGAATACACGTAGCAATGATAACTCAAAACTAATTCAATCCATTCATAGGATTTAGTTAATGCAGAGTGAAAAACGAGTTCATTCTACGTCAATCTGATATTATTTATTCAATTATTCGAAGTATTCCAAATTTGTAGCACCATGGACTCTAAAACGATTTCGTAGCTCTTCATAGGAGATCATCGCTCACTGTATCACTCATATACTTAACTGCACAAAATAAAAACAGATGTTTAAAGAACTGTCAGTATTCATCGGATCAAACGGGATTCGAAAATCCTTACAATACGAAAATCCTTACAATACGTAACATTCATTACACAATAGCATATACCACATATACCTGATACAGTCATTCACATAATACACGTTTATTCGAGACATTCTTAAAAATAGACCGGCGTCATAGAACGCTATGATTTATTGAATTTCACACAGAGGCATTCAATTTTCAATTACACCATACATGATATATGTACATGTATACACTACATAGTGACTCCGGGAAATACATATCAGCGTGCGAAAACTAGTGCGGCATTGTGACTGCTAAATAACCGGTGATAAATGCTCCAAAAAACTTTACGAAGTACCTGGTTGTCATAGATATAGATTTTAATGGAAGATTCATGAACTATTCAACTAATTTCAAGCCCTTTTTTACAGCAGAGATTTGTTAAGTACAGTATAATAATATCACTGATGAAAATGTTTAAAGCAACATTCTCTACGTACAAAAACATATCAATTTAATCCACACACAAGAAATCCAACACTTGATTTAATCGTGATGGAACTGTTAAAGTAAAATGCATTAAGAAAAGAGTACTTCGTGTCACCTCGGAGTGTAATCTTCAGTCTGATTACCCCAAGGTGTCACTACTACAGATCAGTCATTCCTGGATATAGGCCTAAGGAGTTTCAAAGGAGAAATTTCCAAATTTTGAGGAAGCGTCAGCATGACTTACATCCCGATCACTGCAGAATCCTCCTAAATCGGTAATGTTTATCTTGGTAAACTGTTAATTCGGTGGTTTTGTAAGCAAGATTATATCCTTTTATTACTGAATTCTGTTTCTAATTCGGTAACCGCTTACAGGACAAAAAATATCCCTATGAATAGCATATTTCTCCTTTCGGAGTTTTAGGTATTTAGCTCATATTAAAGGAGTTATTTCAGTAATCAAGGAGTCGTATGGACACTGTACTAAAGCATTACCGCATCGCTTATTTCAATACTAACATCAGCGACAGTCACTTCAGTTGGATTATCTTCGTTGCTCGTATCCGACGCTAAATTGTCGACGCCGCCTTCATCGTTTCTACCCGATCGAGCTGCGTTTTCCTCATCGGTCAGTAGAGGGCGTTCTCCGTTGATATCGCGCCACGATTCGGCGAGCACGCTATCGAAGCATTCGACGGCGTCGCGCTCGGCCGTTCCGAAATACTGTTCACCGCTCGAAGCCGGTATCGTATGAACCGAAGCGACCGTGCTATTCGGCGTATCGATCGCCTGCGATGATGACGATGATTCCGGCTGATTCTGTTGTCGGGATAATCCGCCGCGGTTCGGTTGCGATGCAGCGCGCCGAGAAACGTCCGATTCAGTTCCGGTCGTTTGAACGAAAAGCGAAGTATCAACGGTGACGGTCGGCTGAAGACTGATCGGTCCGTGACCTCCGCAGACGGCTTCATTCGTCTGCACGATCACCGACGGCCGGTGTAACGTTCCCGTGTTACTGATATGCGATCGATAAGTCGGAGGTCGAGAGTTCGGGTAATCACCGGTGAGTTGAGGGAATGTGATATGTAAACCGGGCCTCATCGTTCCGGCTCGTGACCGGTACGTCGGCGGTGGAGAACTCGGTAGACTGTCAGCGGGGATCGCGTTATTTTCGAGTCGAGCTTGTAGTTGACGTTCGTACTGTTGCATAGATACTGTATACGACGGCGGGGGTTGTCTGTGAGCACATTCAGGATAAAGCATACCTGAAAATATGATAGCTAACACATTTAATCAATTGTAATTGGAATTTCTCATTTCAAGGTTTTACCATTAATAAGATACAGATAATCCTACAATAATAACGGAAAATAATATAAAGACCTCAGAATTTTTTCCTTGAGCTATTAGCTTATGTTAAACTGCTATTAGTTTATAACTACTAGCTCAAGGAAACATTATCAGACTTTATACTATTTTTCGCTATTATCACTTTATATTTCCAGACTTATGAATGGTTTGAATTAATTCGCCCATAAAAGGCTTAACTCGTTCTCTCTTCAGCCTGAATTTACCCTAGAAGCTTAACAGATACTTAAATAGATCATGAATTAGAAATTTCACCGTAACTAAATACAAGTGTAGCTACATGTAAGAATATGCACTATAATATATACTACTTTCTAGTTCAAGATTCTCATGTTAAGTAAATAAAGGAACAAATCAAATAATAATTTACGCATGAGAATTGCACGTGTACGGAGACATAGTTCAGGAAGGAACTTACCACCGTGCCATTGTGGAATATTGGTATCCTGTCTACTACGATGGCGAGATGATGATGATGATGAGGAGGAAGGTTGATGAGACGACATGGAATAACTGCCGAGTCCGAAGAGTAGATGACAGGGTTCGTGTCCGGCCGGGGTACAGCGCCACGCGACGATCACCACTATTACTAACATTACACCCAAACCTGCAATTAATGAATCTATTAGAAACATTCATATTAATTATCTAAGCAATATTGATCTTAAAACAAATTCTAGCTCCAGTTCTATGGATGAGACTATAGTTGAGGCTAAGCTGAATTCAAGTACCAATAGTCGAACATTGCGTGCACTGAGACTGGAACTGTGGACCGACTGAACCACTAAATCATGGAGTCACATTGAGCAGGGTGGACATATTCTCCCACCATTTGCAGGTGAACGCAGAAACTTTTAGGTTAGAAATCAATTCATTTTTCATGAATCCCATATTGATTAAGTCTGAAGCGAAGCTAAGTAAGATTTAAAGAAAAACGTGGCCAATAGCATATCTGAGAAATGAATAATCAAGAATGAATATAGATGACTTACCGATGAACATGAGAGACAGACTTAGGTAACTAGAACCAGTCATATGAAGAGCACCGAGGATAATTCCTGTTACGATACAACACAATCCGAGCACAGATAGTAAAACTAAAACCCATTTAAAATACGTCATAGTCGTAATACACGCTAGACAGCTATTACACTTGCATTGCGCGGCGTTTTCATCGACGACGGTCGACGAACGACGACGCCGATTCCTCCGTACGAATCGACCCTCCGGCATTCGTATCGAGATTCCTGCGCCGCGATCGCGTCTCGATTGTCGTGCGGAACGCGCGCACGATAGCGATTCGTACGCAGGTGGAAGATGCGAGTTGAGAATGTCCGGTAAATGTTGTTGCTGCTGCGATGACGATGTCGATTCCCCGTTTCGCGGTATATATCGTCCGGGATTCAGATTCGATGTTTCGACGCGAAGGTGGTTTTCGTGACTAGTCGCCGGATCATCCGTTCCACTGGTACCGCTCCTCGGTTGCGTCATATTTACAGCGCCCCCTGTAGGATTAGCAGCGCTCGGACCTTGCATATCTTCGGTGACGAACACTCTAACGATACCATCGCTATCGCTACTAATACTCGCGACGCTCGATTCGGAGCGCTCCGTATCCGAGCGAATTCGTTGAGCGGTTCCCGATTCGGATGCGACAGTAATGCCCCCTAGTGACGATTTCAAGGTCTCTGCCGCCGACGTCGTCCCGGCGGTTGACACTTCCGAGAACATACGTTCCGTATTTATCGCAGTAGAATAACTCACTAGTACATCGGGTTGTCTTGACGCTATATTAACACCGCTGTGTAGCGTTAAAGTCCTGCTGGTGAGAGCCATTGTCGTATAATACCACCATAACGATCACGTGCAATCATAAGTTGAATGTCTGTTTTTCGTGTTGCAAATGGCTAGGTTTATAAGTAAACAAGTCCTCGGGGCGGTCGTCACTGCGCTATGGCTTCTCTGCAAATATAACAACAATACGTGTTTTAGAAATTAAACGGGTCAATCGGCTTTGAATCATAGCGGATTTATTCGAACGAATCTGAAACGTAAACACGCGATTTTACACGGATCAAAAACCTTCACAAATACGTTGTTCGGTTCCTCATCTAAACAAAAGTTCCGGAAACATAATATCGAAGTAAATTTCCTAGAATTCTATTCAATGCATTCACTAAAATTATAAAGAAAACTTCTCGTGTCTACCGGTATAAATCTTTGTAAAAAAAAAAACCTGTAAAAGGATCTCAGTTCAAAGACCCTGCACAAAAAACTACGTCATGAATGTTTTAGTTTTCAAAAGTTTGTCATTTAACCGGTACCTAATGTCTGACAAACATCGATCATCCTTGACATTTGTTAGAATTTGTTTTCGATATCTCAAATTGAATTAAGAAATCTGAGGTTTGCGCCTCAAATTCCGCAAGCTTATTTCAGAAAATCTCATTGAGATTGGCAATGGCCACAACAGAAAAGGGAATACCAGCGCAATAGTCTATTTCAAATGAAATCTGTAGAAATCACATGATACATCTATTGATACATAAAAAAACACTTTTGATGAAAAATAGAATTTCCAATTACCCCATATCATTAGGAATTATTCAATATAACTATTGATCTATGAACCTCTGGATGGGTTCAGGATATTTGACTTTTCCAAGGGCTCAAACTGCGTACAGAACCTACCAGCGTAGAAATTGAAAAAGTTTCTTAACTCCAAGTTAATCGTAGCTTATACCTTTGATGCAGAATGAATAAAATGTCAGCAGTGTCTGATAGAAATCTATTATAAAAACATTTCAAACACTGAGTTAATTGTTCAAATGAATAAAGAATTTACAATAACAATACACAAAGTGTTTATTTACACAGTGTATTTCAATCAGGTCAGTTATTCATTACTAATGAGATAAATATTACAGCTAAAATCACACACTCAGATCTTGGTTTCTATAGACATTGAGACATTCTGTCACAGACAAGCAATACATATATTGCAAATTCAAATTTAAACTGTCTTAAAATGACTTGCACAATATAACGCGGATACCCTGTCACTACTAATCGGCCAGGTCACTTTTGTAAACTGCAATAAAATTTGAAATCGGTTCATTTCTATAGCTGCCAGGTCTGTTATGGTTCGCCTGAATTATCCTGATTTTAAAGAATAATTCGTTAAAGCTTAATTAGATTGTTTAAGCCTAATTCTTAAAAGATAATTTCATTGACTTACTAGCTGAATGTCTGTCATTGCTTTTTTTTTCAAAATTAGAGATTACCAAACATGAGAAAAGATAGATAGACGTGTCAGAAGAGAGAAAGTTCATACTCTAGGCCTATTGAAATGAATTGAAAACCTACTTGTTCGGAACAACGGCGGATCCTGTTCGAGTTATTTCAAAGTCGATGGAAGAGCACGAAATCTGTGATCTTACGAGCATTGAGGCCCACACTTAACTGAGTTGACTCACAGGATGTATCTGTGTTTAATTTATAGACACAGATTAAACTATTATTCATTCATTCATTCATACACACACAGTCGTGTATTATATTGTAATCATGACTGATCAGACAAAAGAAAATATGATGGTGGCTCCGCTGCACTTGTCAATGCATCCTGTACAATACCCTAGATTCTATTACACAGTTTAATAAGCTCTTCCCGAGGAGATCATATAACGTTGTTTTATTAGCAATAAAGTTGCCCTATATTTCATCGCAATCGTTCAAAGCACATTTCAAGTACAATTTCAGCCCTCATTCTCGAAACAATACCAACATCAATCGACAATTTCATTGCACGTAATTTCACGAGAAATTTTACATAATTGCCCAAAACATAATATGTACATATTATGCATATTCAGACGTTTACTTCCTGATAAGGTTTGTTGGAATTACTGAAAAAAGTCTTTCATAGAAATTCACAAGCCTCATGCGAATGTTGAATAAAATTGTATTTTTCAATGTCTCTGAACGCGCGAATTGTAGCCACAGCCGACCGAGACAGTGTCAATCGATATAGAATAGACTTAGATGTTTTTGAATTAATATTTGAATAGCTTTACCCTTTTTGAAGCTGACAAGTTAAATTGCAAAACGTCTGTATGCCGATAGTTGAAGTATAGCCGGTATAAAACAAATAGAGTTCCTATCGAAGCTCTAACAGTGCAACAGTGCAGTACAGTGGAGTGTACACTGAAACACTGCACTGTAAAACCAAACATGAATAAATTATGACACAAATTGCAAAAACCCAGCAGATGCAATCTCGTTATTAAATTAGTCCAAAATTCGGATTGATTAAGTATTCAGTATAATTTTGGAACGTTTAAGAGATTCATCGTAAATACAGAGGCTATTTTTGTGAAATTAGGGTTAATCGAAATCTTGACAAGAAAAAAATTCCCAATAATCTTAAATAGAACAATATATTAAACACGCGAGACTTACCTGAAACTTTGTGAACTGATAAAAACAAGTGGATCCTCTAAAATAACCCAGACTTGTTAATTATAAACAAGTGTAGTCAGCTAGACCTGCTGGGATTGTGTTAACTGTACACAGTGTAGTAGTACTCATATAACTGAACTATCCACCGTTTGACACATGCTTGCTATTCACTACATGGGTAATTATTACACAATGTGCAATAAATAATCACAGGGAGAGACAAATTATTGTTCTCTTAAGAGTGATCCTTTGTTTGCCTCATCAGCCAGAAGTGTGCCTCCCACAAGACCACATCCACCCATTTATAACAAATTCGAGGATGTCTTTCCCTGGCAGGTTGAATTGTTCCGATGTTGGTATAAAATCCGACAAATCAACAATAGCATTCAGAAGGGATTCGAGCTTCCAAAGAATATTTCCAGAGGCAATAAAGTTAAGAAGGAAATGGTGGATTTAAACCCAAATCTCGGAATGACCAGCTGGCCTCCCTCAATCTATTGTGGTGAAATTACCTTTGCACTTGTCAGAAATCCATTGTATCTAGTAATGATGACATACTGTGAATGAAGATGTGGCAGATGTCAGGAATTCCAGTTTTACACATAAATACATCTGTAAAGTAGGGATAGACTCAATCCGGCTATGGACCAGTTTACAATCCAGCCCGGCATGACCTACAAATAATGTAAAACATTTAGATCATTTTCCAAGGTATGATTGACATACATTGAATAAGTAAATGGCTAAAGAAGACAGCAGTTTATTTACTAAGATGCCTTTCTTTCCTCATGGATGGCACTTAGTATCAATTACACACAGCCAAGGACTATAGTTCTATATCACACGGTGTCATCAGGCAATATACCTGTGCAATCAATCAAGATCCTATTTGCAATTCTGGGCACACCAGCCAACTTCAGCCTGAACTGCAGTCGCAGCATAACTAACTCTAAAATTCATCTCTGCCGGGTCGAGCGAGGAATTACAATTTTTACTAAATCTAGGTTAAAGTTAAATAAATACGCCTAATCACGAACCACCATTTCGATTTCAAACAGGGGAGTGGGTGTCGTTTACGAAGATGAAATTAGAAATACCATGCATGCGATGCGGAATAAAATTCAATTCAATCAATACACAAAAGTAAATGCGGCGTCAGTTTTAATACCTTTTTCATCAGTATTCGATGGCTGTCATCAAGGTGTAGCTTCTACACAAAACCACAGTCGTTTTAACAATCGGCGAATAATGGCAGCATCCTAAAAACTGAAAAGTTTCACGAGCATTCGGCGTTCAGTGGACCGTGACAAAACTCCTGTCAAACCGGGATACAGTACTAGACCGTACACTGCAAATACCGCTGTGAGCTGCATCGATTCGAACCCTGATATTATACAGCGCGACACTGTACGCACGCTAATACATAAAAAATCCCTAGTTATCCGGGTCCACAGGGGCCTGACACAAACAAAGGTTTTAACTGCTGCAGTAACTGATCCATGTGGATCCAGTAAGAAAATAATCAAATTCATGGTACCAAACTGCTAGGGTTTCGTCAAAAAAATGTATCTAATAATTTTCGAGTAATCATTCAATCAATCATTGTTAACCAATTTGTCAAATTCAATTAAATGTTTTTAGTAAAAGTTATGAAAATTCCAATTACTAATCAAAAGTACTTATGAATGAGTTAAAAACCATTTTACTAATCATGAGTATAAAATTACTAAAATTAACGATTAACAACAATCGTGTTGATTTTAATTACTAATTCAACGCGTTAACTGAATAACCAATAGAGAAGGGAGTCTCTGTCTTTCCCCAAACCGGGAAGACTATCAACGAAATGAGAAACAACGAGGAGGATAACCACAGGCTCGAAGGAGCCTACCACAGATCCTTCACAATTGATGATGATGATGATGATGATGATGATGATGATGATGATGATGATGATGATGATGATGATGGACGAACTTCTTGGTTTGCTATATCTGATAAATTCAAAGACCATAATGAAAGAAGGCATTGAAAATTAATACGTTATTTATTTTATTTACGTATACAAAAATTTACAGAATCCTGTTCGTTAATACGGAATAATTCATATATAATCAAGCCAGCTTTTCCTGGGAGAATGATACAGATTAATCATCAATCAAGAACGTTTCTACAAAATGTCCATTGTAGCCTACACTTAAAATACAAGTTACTGAGTTATATTTCGCTGCTTAAGTTTTTTTTAATGACTAGACAGCACACATTTGCTCAATAATCACCATGTCGTTTCATAAATTACAACCCCATATGTCGCTTTTTTCTTTATCTTTTCTCCAATTGCTTGAATTTGGCCTCTGAAAAATAGGTGACATTAAATCATAATTAAGCAAAATGGTACAGTTTCAACAGCAGGTTCGACTTTATTTAAGCTTACCTAAACGTTTAGAATAATTGTCGAGCCTGTAAGTGGCTTGTTCTAAATTTGACACACTTTCTTCAATCTGGTCGATTTGATCCAAATATGGCTGCAAATTCCGATCTGAAAATAAAAGCAATTGATCAAGATCGAGACTATATAAAAACAAGAGATATTTTAAGTGTAATACAAAAAATTGTAACATTGTTCCGAATTATTAGTGGAATGTAAATCCAAAATCAACAAGCCTATTTCGGGATTTATTTGTGCTGTATCTAATGAAACTTACATTTTTCATTAATATCAGTCATTCCGTGGTTGATGTTACCAGCTATCTGTTTCATTTCAGCATATTTCCCGATAGTAATACGATTCATTTGTTCTAATAATTTGTAATCTTCGGCTGTCGCTGTTGAGAGAAAACAAGGCTCTCGATGATTATGAGTTTGTATTCAATGCTTTAAGACATTGTTTAAACATAACCCCTACACCTACCAGCTAAATCTCCTCTCATGTATTCAGCTGCTTTCTCGAACGCATCTCTACACAGAATCTTCAAATCAAGAGGCACACTGCCATCTCGTTTTTCAGCTTCAACATTTATAGTCGGTGGTCCTGCTGCTGCTGCTGCTGCTAAAAAATCAAAAGGATAAGCAACTGATGATATATGAGTATTATTATGACTGACAAACAAATTCTGTCAAAAAAATCAACAAGACGCCGAGAACGGACTGCTCACAGTGCTGGGACTGGGGCCGGGCGGACTACGTACTAACTCCTGCTCAAAAGAAACATTTACAATTGTTTTTTAATATACAATACTGAATATTGTATAAATCTCACCATCCTTCTGTAAATCCATGATTGTTTTTGTTGATAAGATGAAAGTTTGAATAAATACCCAATTCAATTCAAATTTTACTTCCTGATTAGTGTTCGGCGCATCCGTATTTAAGCCGGTGGCAGCACTTTCCGGTGTAATACTCGCTTGCCAGGGTTTAATTGCCTAATGTCAAACCGCTAATATCTCACCGCATGATAGCACCTTCGTTATTAAACATAAGCTTCACTAATATGCCAGTTTAATATGGACGAAATCCTTCCCAAAAAGTATATTTTTGGAAGTAATTTGAGAAAATTTGTTTTTCAGCGTATTTTTTATTGAATTGAATTGGTTAGATATTTCACAACATGATGCATTTTTCTGTGAACATAGTACATTTTGCTTTGTCATTCTAACGTGAACGTGAACGTGAACGATATACAACATCCAACTCAAGCAATTTCTTTTTTGAATGATGGCTTGTTATTTTGATGAACATAATTGTCAACCACTTAAAGATGGAGAACAGCCGAACCATTTACTTCATTTAGCCAGGTAATGACAATTGATCGTAATCCTCCGTAAATTAATTCAAATTACCAAAGTACCGACCAGTCTTGTTCTGTTTGTTTGCTGAATGACAGTTGATTGATGAGTTGTGTAGTGTGAACTGTAGGCCTACGTACCAGTCAGTGGGATCACACCTTTTTGACAGCTACACTTTCCCTGTCTATGAAAGGCAGACAGATTGTCCTATCTGATTACTCTTCATAGAGAATGTTTTTAATGTGTAGGCCTAATTTTACGTTTCTTCCTTATGAAAAATTCTTTCCTTTTCAGGCTTTTACTTGACAGTGGACTTATATTTGAGGAAGAATTTGCCAGGTAGGCCCTAGGTTCCCATGCCTCATATTAACAAATTTTGTTCGTGGGATATTTGATCTTCTTTTCTCACAAATTGTATTATTTCAATATTCCTCGTTCAGAGAGAAACCTCCACCTCCGGCATCGAAGAAAGTTGTTGAAGAGCTACCAGTTAAATTAGTGACCCCCTCTCAAGCAGGTTTGTTGGTTGATATACCAGTTTATTCTTTGAGGTTATCTTAAAACTACAAATATTGCTGTATCTACATTATAGAAGCTAAACTGAGCTGTCCGATCTGTCTCTTGGAATTTGACGAGGAAGACGAGACTAGAGAAATGCCATGCAATCACAGATTCCATCCTAGATGTATTCTACCATGGTTAGGAAAGGTAACTAGGTTTTACTGTTGTTGAATGCATTTTTATGAAGATGTCCGTATTAGTCTAACTGTTGCACTATTTCAGACGAACACGTGTCCAGTTTGTCGTCATGAATTACCCACTGATGATGCCGAGTATGAGCAATATCGAAAATACAAGGTTTGTTAACTTAAAAAAAACTCCCTTTTTCAATCTGTTTAACATTATTCACTAACGTCGTTCCATTTTTTAGGCTGGACAGAAACAAAGGGAACACGATCTTCAAACTCTTCACAGCTCAATGTTTGGTTGAATTAAATAAAAAACTTTCACAAAATAAATTATTCATCTATCATACCAAACATCAAGATTTGATTTTCTTACTGATCAATTAAAGTTCTGTTCCGCATTGTTAATCAGGTTTGAGGCAACCAATCCATTCCGTCCTAGTTATGGATGTATTAAAATGTGGGCTGGGAAGTATTGTCAATTCCTGTAACAAGTTTCTCTATCTTAGACATAGAGGATGATGGATGCTAAGCAAGCCCCAAACTGAGAGTTCAAAGAGCAACTAGTTTCACCTTCTCTTGTTGAATTGGCACCCGATATGCACAGCAGTTCCTACACTTTCATCATGGCACTTTCCCTCATTGGTATGCCTGAATCCATTCCACAAGAAATCAGACCCATGGTAGTCTGTTTAAAGATCCTATCTTGCCTATCCAAGAATAAGAAACTACAATATCATCTATATATACAAATTTGTTACATTTATTACACCATAAAACTGACATGTATAAAAATATTTACAGGATCATTCAACGTTACTAATAGGATTGAATCGATTGTGAAATAATGCAATTGAGATTTCAGCGACAGTTCATTGCACATTACTCTCCTATGAAGTTGTTTTCATACAATAAATAAGTTGATGAACCTGTTCGAATATTTTGACGTCTCTCTCATGATATACACCGGACAGTCTCGTGAATAGACAGCAAATCCGTGAAGCGATAAAATATGTATACAGTAGTTTGTGCACGAAACAATAAAAGTACATTTTTTTTCTAAATAAAATATGTACAAATGCGGCCATATATAACGGGGTAGGTACGGTAGCAGTGCTGATATACTCAAACTCCCCTCAAACTTCAGTATCATGATCCTGAAATAAATATAGATATATACCAACAATCAATGAATGTTTAAACTTTTCCTCAAAACTGCATTCTCACTCAGCAGGGATTCAAACTTGACCACGGCACATAACCCTGGTTGAATAGCTTCAGTGCGCAGGTATATGCGTTGGTAAACCGCCCAAAAACATCCCTCGTATAATCCCTGGTGAAAGTTTCATGGATAACTATAAAATGGAATAACGACAGGGTTTCTGGTTGGCTAATAATGACATCATCTAAGAGATGCATTTACCTGCATACTTGGTAGGGTTATCATTCAAATCCCTTCCGAGGGAGGATGTCAAAACTGGGGGCTTGCCTCAAAAAACACAAGATTCAATATCATATGAATTTTAACTCACCGACAATGATTTATAGATGTTGAAACCTGCAGCAGTTGCTCATTGACGACTGTATGGATGATATTGGCTTGATGAAGCGTTGGTGTTATTCGCAGCACTGCTAGCACTGGCAACTTGTTGGTTACCACCGCCGCGACGAGGAGCTTTACCGTAATTACTCTGCTGCTGACCACCTGCATAAAACCATTATAAACATTAAACTCAGGTTCTAATTCGGTAACAAAAAGATCCTGCTTCAAACTGTACCCATTAGGCATAGTCTAATGTACAACTCCTTAAGTATCTTATTGCCTATATCTCAAAATTAGTTAATGACATTTAGCTCGAATAAAAGGAGTTTCAAGCATCTTTGAAAGTATTTTCTGCTTAAGGAATCACGGAGTCGTAGGGACCCTGATGACGCAACAGCGTCAAAATTAGTTCATTATAAATCAAAGCTTAGAACTCTAACAAACTAACCTTGATTGTTGTAATTGTACCAGTCACTGTAGTTATAACCTGAATAAGAAACATATGTATTGTGAACTAATGCCAACTCTATCAAATAATAATTGTTCTATTTAAGAATCAGGCAGGGCACTTATATTTCAGTTGATCTGTCAAAATCCAATGAATTAACAGTCAAATATGTAAGACAAAAGAAAGAAACGATTTTACTTCCAATATAACAATCTCAACTAACTTTCCTGATTCTACTAATTTCTACCCTGATTTCTAGCTTTTTTCTTTTTACAAAATTCACCAAATTTTGACTGATTTCCAGGTTGGTGGCCACCTTGTACAGAATATAACATCGTAACATACCTTGATAGTAGCCGCTCTGGTCAGCTCCGTATCCACCATACCCGTATGACGGATCGTAATAGCCCTGGTTGTTATACTGGTGGCCGTAGTCCCCATAACCGCTGTAGTCGTAATATTGGGGGTGGTAATCGTAACCGCCATAGCCACCACCGTAACCCTGATGATTATAACCCTGGTGATCGTAGTAACCTTGATTGTAATAACCGCCACCTGTTAGGATACAAAAAAATAACATAACCACTTTTGTCAAGGAGCCAGCAAAAATTTCAGTTAAAGATTATATACAGAATTGAACTACACGCACAATGTGGCTAAGTCACGTGTATCTCCCCGGGAAATTCAAGACTGGTAACGAACATATTGCGACAGAGTTCATTTATTGTTCACTGACTTAGTAAGAATTATACGTTAAAGTCATGTTGATACTCTCACAACAAGTTTCAAGATACTAAATACAATAAATCAGCTGTCAGAGGTATCAAAACTTATCATGCCTATAATCAAATTATATACAAATGAATTTCTAAGTAAAGTATTTAGCTGGTGTTAATCCAAATCACAAAGGATTTCATTCAGGGGGGGGGGGGGGGGGGCAATTGTCCTAGAATCGATAGGAGCCAATGTTTCGTATTAAAGATGAATATTTGAAACTATTGGACGGTAAGACAATACGAACCTCCACGGCCGCGACCACGTCCTCGACCACCATAATCACCACGATAACCTCCACGTCCTCTGCCGCGTCGATTAGGATCCGGAGCAGGCGTCGCCTCGCGTACGTCCACCTGAAAACGACAAACATCAACCGACTATTAATCACGCACGCCGATGATGAACAGGTCGCGATTTCCAATATTACTGTAACTGAAATTTGAATTCTATTTTTATTAGTAATAGCTTTAATAATAATGATAATAATATGAGACGACGAGAGCGCACATAAATAAAATCATATTCTTAAATATATTTGCTCTCTCGATTAATAACGTGAACAATAACTCAAATGAGCAAAAACAAGTTACATTTACCATCATCATAATCATCACACAACGAACCGCGTATATTGATTGACACATAAACATTATTCAGCGAAATGCATTTAATTAAACGGACGCCAAAATTGAAAAACGATAGACAATACTCGAATATCGATTCTTCTCTCTTATATTACGTCTATTTACGAGCTATATCTAAAACTTAAATTAAGAATCCGCCCGTATGAAGGGCTATATGGTTTTTAGAATTTTTTTTTTTTCGTTTATTTTCTCGTATTTTTTTTGTTTTGTTTAGAAACCTCGCCGGGGGGTTGCTCGTGCTGTCTTTAAGTTGTGTGTCTATACCTCAATACAAGCATCCATCTCATCTAACGAGCAGCAGCTGCAAACATGAGAACAAAATCGCATATCATTCATCAAACCACAGACTGTGTGACACGTTCTTAGCCCTTTTTTTGCACGGCACTGACCCTGTTTTTGCAACTTACTTAATCATTCGTTACCTTTATATTACATTTACTCGTTTTTTAATGATGCAATACTAGATAAATCGCAAAGACTGCATTTGACACATTTACAACAAGCGAATCGCAGTTGCCGGATTAGAAAAAATAATTCAACTTCACTGAAATATTGATGATATTGATTTTGATAATGCTCATGTAGGATTTAGAATGACATTTGAAGTAAAACCACGAAAAATTTACTTTATTTCCGACCACAGCCACCAGTTTTGAAATCTATCAAATGATTTAACCCGATGAAGCAAATCAATATCCAAAATGTGTCAAAATATCAAAGAGAAACGCTCACAAATATGCGTTGACCAAAATAATCGGGAAACTGCGATTCATTTCATTGAAATGGAATAACTTTAAATAAACATGACTGAAGAAGGACGATTATCTAAGCAGGCATTCTCGCATATTTAAAACCTGCAATAAGAAGTTGTACTCTAGAAAAACTCTGCAATGAATCAGAAGTAAATTAATTATTTTTTTATTACGCTTTAACTCGTGTCTTTAGTATGAGTTATCAAGTATGACACGACGTGTGAAGAAAACGTACCTCTTTTTCGCCGATAACGTGAGTCTCGGGATGAGCCAGCGCTTTCTTCGCTTCCTCCATCTTATCGAACATCACGAAAACGTACGACTGTTTTTGATCGGTGAATTTATTTTTAGGCCAGATGACATCTTTTACCTAAATAAATAAGACACTAAATCAGAGATGGTATCACGAAGTATGTATTTTTGCCTCAATATCAAAAATGCATGATATGCATCTTTAATTTTTAAGCATTACAAACGGTCCCTACAGATAAGTCCAATTTCTGGATATAAGGAGTTGAAAAGGAAGCATCTGCAACACTTTCATATCCCTTATCTCTAATCCCTTGATCTCTAATAACCGCTTGGGTAAAAACAAATCCAGGTCCGAACTGTATCGATTTAGGGGCCCCCTACTGTACAACTACTAATTCAAGACAAAGATACATGACTATGTATTTAATATAGAAGGAATTTTGGGTATTTCGCTCATATTAAAGGAGTTTCAACCACTGATGATATGAAATCATTGTTTCCGTTTTGAAGGAATCAAGGAGTCGTAGGGACCCTGCTACAGCCAATAACTTTTTACACATCTTCATAACTGACGATAGGATGAAAAGCTAAGTGGTGATATTTCAGAAATTCAATTCCATGTCCTTGGTAATCTTAAAATCAATTTTGTTACTTTGAAGTTCTGAAATTTGCCTTATCGTCAAATACTGACCTCGCCAAACTGTGCGAAATGTGCAGAGATGTCTTCTTTCGCCATCGCAGCTTCAACACCTCCGACGAAAACCTTCGGTTCTTTTCCGCCTCGGGACTTCGCTTTCTTGCAGTCGATAGGTTTCTTGCCAATGTAGTGATTGGAAGTAGAAAGCACCTGAATAAATCGATCAAAATCTTAATTGTTGCATCAAAAACTTCTCACAAAAAACGATGTGCTATTAGGCTAAAAAACATTGATACCTTGTTTCTCCGCTCTGCTGAGCTTAAATGTTGACCCGGCCGGCCGCCTATCTACCCTATATATAACTTTTTTTAAAATCGTGATCAATTGTACCATAACAGACCCGGCCGCTATAGAAATGAACTGTTTATAAATTTTATCATATTTTACAAAAATGACCCGGCCGCTGCGGAGAAACAAGGTATCATTTTTGTTTAGCCTTAGATTACAGTTGATGTAACTGTTAGGGACGACGTCGACACTTTACCTTTTTAACGCAATCGCAATCCTTGAACGTGATAAAACAGAACCCACGATTTTTGCCTGTTGTTAAATCTTTTTTTAAGTCGACAACTTCAACTTCACCAAACTGACTGAAGTGATCCTTTAATTCAGCTGAAAAATAAAGATATACATTTCCTAAATTCTGAAGGAATAACAACTCGATCTTCATTTTCAAGTTCTTTTTTTTTCAATGATACACTTACATTCTACTAAATCCCAAGCCAAACCACCGACAAATATTTTCCTACAAAAGAAATCATTTAATCAAAAAATTTAATTGGAATCCTTATTCAGCACAAACAAGTGTGATACAAATATAAATAACAATACAACAAAGCATATGTTCAGATAATACCAGACAGACAATAGGACATAACCATCATTGACCTAATGTACAAGATTTTAGGAACACTTAAACAGCATTTAGCAGCCAAAGGAAGTAAGATTTTCTGTTGTTGTTAGCAGGCAGCCATTTTGATTTTTAAATATAATATATTTTAGCGTCAAAAATTAATAGAAGAATGCTTATGTTTTATACCTATCATCCGTATCAGAGTCGTCTATATGATGCCCTCCTCCGCCGTGACCGTGATGGTATGATTCGTGATGCTGATGCTGTTCCTGTTGATCATGCTCCTGTTGTTCATGTTCGACGAGTTCCAGCTCTTCGCCGTCGCCGCTTTGTTGTTGATCCTCATTCAACTGCTCGTTCTGTTCGAGTTCGGCGTGTTGGCCGTCGCCATTTTCCGTATTCTCGTAGCCACCGTCTTCACCGATATCAAAACCGACTCCGGCGTCGTCTTGCGCGTATTCTAAATCGGCCATAGCGTGTAATTTACGAGTAAATTATGAGAAAAATCGCCGCACTGCGTCGCCGACAAAATGGAGAAGGAGGCGCAAGCTAGCACTTGATAGCATCGGCGATAACCCGCCGGGCATAATTGCTCGTAAGGTTCGAATCCCATATAATACTCACCAGGTTCGAGTCCTAAAAAAGTGTCTGATTCGGTCGATGTAAATCATAAATCTCTCGCGGTTTCAATCTCACATCATTTTTGTGGACATGAATATCAATTCGATTTTTGATATCTGCGAAAGCGTTTTAGTCGAAGGATTTACCAGGTTTGCTCTCTCCCTAGGCCTAGGTGATAGTGGATTTTGCCAGGCACATCCAAAATCGGAGCCGTCCGTGAGTTTACATTGATGTCTTTTCGAAAAGAATATAGCATTATATTCTTGAATTATACTTTTGGTGAAATAATAGTTCCGTGTTTCAAAAATAAGTAAACTCTCGGACCTGGTACAACAACAAACTTTTATCTTATTTCATCGCCAAAAAAACGGACAAAATGCGAAAGAAGCTTGTTCCGATTTTTGGCGTGAAGGTTATCTGCCAGAAATTGAATGCATAAAAAAGAGGTTGAATAGATTATTTCCGAGAGATTTGCTTGATTGCTGGAACACACTTTGCGTCACGGGAAACCGATACCTCGGATTGTCGTCAACTCGGGGGAGGGGTAACATTTAAATGGAGCACTCATACGCGAAACCCAGCGCCGCCGATCTATTTTTATCCCACCGTCCAAGGATACACCGTAGAAGTTATTAAAACATTCGTATCAGTTATTCATCGAGGGTTTCGAGTGACCGCTTAAAACTATCATTTTTAAAAACTACCGCTCCCCGAGTTGGAGGGTAAAACGACACACTTAGTGTGGGGACAATATTACATGATAAGAGATAGTAATAAAAGAAGCTCCTACACACTTGACTTTTTCGTGCATATAAAAGCAAGTAGCAATTTCAATTCGGAAAAAATACGTTTTCGCATATAAAAAGTATACGCGTGTTTGATAGGGAGTGTGTTTATCAATGAATTTGCTTGCGACTTTGAGATTGTTTTTGACAGTGATGCAATAATCGTTACTCAATGCAACCGGAGATATTATAAGTTTGCTTAGTGAATTACAGTTTTCCCAGCCAGAGCTCTCATACGCGATACCTTTGACCAAATCTGTATCGAATGCACGAGCTGAGTGAATGTTTTGAAATCGTTGAAATTAGTGAAATTTCTTAAGGTTCGCATTCGAATTTCGTTCAACGTAACGTGTCCGTTTAGCCTTACGAGTCTCGTGTCAGACGCGGTTACAACCAATCAAAACTTCGACGCATCATACAAGCGCGTGTGTCCATCGCTGTTGGTGGTTTGAAGAATCAGGGACAACACTGATCGCGACAACATCGCGCAAAGTAAAAAAGATAATGCCGGGTAAAACTTCTACCAAACTGACGACAGTCTTCATGAAACTATTTAAAACGCACTGTAATGGTACCCCCACAGCAAATTGTCTATATCAGTAAGTTCAAATTTTTTTTGATAATATATAAGTTGTGTTGCTGTAGTTTTCTGTTCGTCTTGGGTTTTGCCCTAAACTAGCCGTAGCCGAACGGGCGTTTTTTTTCTTTTCAATCAGGGGTGCCCCCAAAGGCCAATTTCGATGCACTTGTCACATCCACATCCCAAATGGGAATTTTGATATCCAAAAAGCAGGCGCACTCCCGCATTAGTGATAAAATGAAAGATTAAGCCACTCAAAAGTGGTACGAGTCTCATAAGTACTCCTGGATCCACCCGGTTCATCGAGGCACTTTTCAAATACATTATTTCGCGAAACATTTACACATTCACTCAATATCAACATTTCTGGAATGACTTTTCAGGTTCCACGTGGCAATGAAAGTAAAAAAAAGTCTTGGAAAGTTAAAAAATGTCACCTCGGCGACGTACGTACATTCCTGTATTTATGATTCTAAATTATCTTTTGCAGATTGTTAGATATTTCAACTCGTTTGTTCAGATTGCCGTGTATAACAGTGTTTGTGATATCATGGTCAGTGATAGTATGCCAGACGATGTGTGCCTCGGCCGAAATCTCGTCTCCTGCTTACCGGTGGTTGGAACGCGCTATGATAGAAAACAGCCGTCAACGACATCTGGACGCTAAAAGATACAGCGTACAACATATGACGCAAGTAAATAATTTGAACTTGTTAAAAGGCATTGTAATTAATCTATGTCCAAACGGCATGCTTCACATTGTACTTCATCCACAACTCCAAAAGCGCGAAAAACGAAAAAAGATTCACCCTCTCCTTGGCGGCGCAAGAAGTGATGTTTCCCCTTAGAACTAAATATTTTCACCGCAAATTGAACCTAATTTTTGGTAATGGAAGAAGGATTTTTGCATGTACTGTAGCCTATATGTAAAGTACAGGGTCGTACCTAGCATCTGAATTTGGGGAGGGAGGCAGAGAAACCCGAAGAAGGGCGGTTCTATTTGATATAACAGTAATTTTGCAAAAAGGGCACTTTTCCAAAATTTCTGTGGGGGGGGGGGGGGTCACTGTATATGTATATGCAATTATGAAGTCATTTAGTATTTAGTGTTAGAAGGAGTTACTTACTTTAGTATTTATTGTCGCTCCATTTGTTCTTTTGAATATTTTATCAACTCAACCCTTTGTAGCTAAAACCGAACAAGGTGATCGTCGTATATGTATATAATTCGAGTGTGGATGTTTCATATATCATTATGCATAGCAATTTCAACCCGAATATAGTCAACTAATTGTGGAAGATGAAACCATCATCTCGAGCTAAATATACGGAAAGCACCGTCCGTCGGAATCATGGCTTGTTTGGAAGTGGTACCGAAAATAAATCCATCGACAGCATTGCATCAGATACTCGAAATCTTTTTCCTGTGAATTGAATTCCGATCGTCTACATGTAACTTACTGAAACGATGGCATTTTGCTTTTCTTCGTTGCAGTTTCAGCCGTCGTGTGACGGACTTGGTGAACGCTGCAATCCATTTGACAAAAACAGTGCGTGCACGGGAGTGTGTAGACCCGGGCACACGATTAAGGGATGTCGTCGCTTACCTAGAGGATTTACCTGCGTTCAATTAAAACGGAGACGTGGACGACATCAATAGACGTAGTATATTTAGGGAGTTTTCAGAAAAAAACATTTTATTGTCGACTCTAAATATTTTCTCTAATAAATTCGTTATTATGTGTTGGCTAACCCGGATATTTTGGATAAAGGTTAAATAAAAAGTGAAAAGAGAAACTCTTTTTCTAGCTTAGCTTATATGGTGATGGAAATGTTTATGTCCTGCGTGAGGGAATTAATCTAAATCCAATCAAAAAGAGGATATACTTTTTCATTTTTCATTGTTTCACTGGAGTCCACACTGAAATTAGCGGTGACGATTTGCATCAACTTTGATAACAGTTATCACAACTGCTCTGTTGACGTCATCACCAAATATCAAATTACGCGAGTTCATGTTCTTCGATGATGATATCACGACCATGGTTTAATAGATTTGATAGCGATGCACGTGTATGGTGAATTCGTGTCTTAACTATTAAGATATTTCTATTATTATCATAGACAAGCAATTATCAAAAGACGCCGAAGCGGTTTTAATGAATGCTGGGACTTTCAAAATGAGAAGATATGAACGGTAACAATCATTAAACTATGGGTGAAACCGAATAGACTTTTCAGGTCGTCGGACACCCAGGTTTCCGACATCATCAACCCGCATATATATTCTTTACCACATTTAGATGTTAATACTTTGAAGAATAATAATGTTTAAGCACCGGGTGGTGGTAATTCTCTAAGCGGAACTCATGGGGGCGGCTTAAACCCGCATCCATGTTGCTTTATATACATGGAACCAATTTAGATGTACCGGTACTAACCACCAAATCTTCTGTGGTTCCCACTTCCGAAATAATCATTAAAAGTATTTTAGATAATGAATAATAAATATATATTTGTAGTCAAGAATATAACAGTTCCAAAGGTTTAAATAACAGGTGGGTTCCATAGCGGGCCTTGTCAAATAGGCTATCCGTGCCAACATCGGGAGGACGAACGTAGAGCTCATTCGCCATCGTTACGGTACTTTTTATAGGCGAGAAGGTTGGGTGGATGAGTTGTATCGAAGGCGATCTTATAACATTTATACATTTGTTTGCACTTTTCAATAAATTCTTCACTTTCAAGACAATGCAGCGTCGTTGGGGGTGTTAACTCACGACCTGTCAGGCACATAACGTTCTAGAAAGACGCTACATGTATAAGATCATGTCGTCCCGAATAATGCAACATGATACATGTACTAACTTCTCGAAATCGTGTATGAAGATACAACACCTGTCACCTATAATTCTAGTTAACAACAACCAATCAAATAATAAACAACAACCAACCAAATAATAAACAAGGTCTTTTTTTTTAGACAAAACTTATTATTCACACAAACAGAATGCTTACACTAGCAGTTGGCTAGAATACAATACAAGAATCTATTATTTTTTTCTGGATTAACGCTCTTTGATTACTAACATAATTTTGGTCACTATATGTACTTAAACACGACATCTTTTCTACTTTCAACTGTCTGAATTTCTAATTTAACGGGACATTTCAACAAATACTCCAACATGCTCTCCGTGTATCCGAGCAGAAAGTACATTTTCCGTGCGCTAACACCGCGAAAAACAAGTCCGGCACAAATGATCATATTGTGCCTGCGTTTAATGATAACTTCCGACAGGAATAGTCGAGACCAAGTTCCATGAATGAATTTACGAATGAAAGCATCCTCGACTGTCAGCTGAGACGCATTTTCTCCTTCATCCTTCAGACTACCTGATCAAAAATAGAAGAGCTACATAAGAGACACATCGAGACCAGGGTTTTCAATTTATCATCAAATCCTTGATTTTGTCAGATAAACTTTTTTCTTATGATCTTAAACATATCTTAACTATAAAATAAATAATGATATTTTGATTTCAGAACTATCAATTTTAAATCTAAGATAGGTCGAATTTGTGGATTGACGTCTATTTAATAAAATTCCAAATTAAGATAAGTCCGGACAGAAAATGTTCCTGGATGAATTGCATTTTATAACTCACTTGTATTCCACGAGTTCCAAGATTTTCTCAATCCAATACGATGAGGTGGCTGGGCTTCTTCATAAGTAAGTGCTCGACTTTTATTGATTGTTCCTTTCGGTATTCCTGAACGAATGTTTTTTTGGCAGGCGGCTGAAATGTGCAAACTCCTTGCCAAATTCCATTGACTAAAACAATTCACCAGGAATTTTTTCTGCAAATGAGAAGTTCAGATACGGTATGGCATGTGATTCAACACAGTACAATAGAACAGTGAATTACCGACGGGAGCTTTTTGAAATAAAAATAGCCAGAGTATCTGTCGGAAATTGAATAGTTAGTCCCATTCCTACTAACATTTTAGTTGTTCACTCCCGGTAAAAAAGACGACTGTAGGCCATCAGGCATATTTTGGGATTCGAACCCAATTTGTAGAAAGTTTACAGTATATCAGCTAAAATTGCTCGTTTCAGTAAGTTGATAAAATTTAAACACTCAATTATGGTTAAAACATAGAGTTTTGATAGAATACTACATCAGAACCTTTTAATCGTAGTTCAAGTATATGTGAATCTATTTAAAAACACAAAAAATCGGCAAATTTTACCCCTAAAATCTCTCTCATGGGCGCGGCCATCTTGTTTCAGTCGTCGGAGAATTGGCCAATCACGGGCACTGTAAGCTTTAGTTTAATTGAGGGAACTGACTAATAAACGGCGCCGATACAAATAATCCTACGAGCTGACGTAGATAGCTGCCATTTTGTTGAATCGTGTCTCTCCGATCGGGTAAAAGAGGAGGGAATTCCCTCTTAAAAGTCTTCAGATCTTCGCACGTAATTACCCGAAATCGTAAATTTTAGGTAAACAACTTTCTCATTGATCCTTTTGAAAATTTCACATGGATTTTAAGGCATCGACTTGTCGTAAATTGCCCGTTTGAAGTTGCAGTATGGAAAAGGGGCTTTTTTGAGCCCAAATCCTGAATCCATATCCAGTCGATTCATTTTGATACGTTTTGTGGTAGATTCTGTGTAAGGTGTCTCTCTCTAATCCTGCAATATACTCCATAAGTAACGTTTACTGTGACTATTTCATATGGTGCATCAATTTACTCTAAGGCTTTTTAAGTCTTCTTGCTTAGTTTGATGTAGACACAATTTTTTGACAGTTCCCTCCTTATTAGTTAGCCCTAATAATGCATGGGCACAGGCCAGGCGAGGTGTCATTGATTATACTTTGAAATTAAATGATAGCCAATTGAAGTGTGACAAGTCTTATCGCAAGACTTATATGGTGAAGGTTTACTCTAGCCTACTTGACTTGTAGCTAAGGCTAAGCTGATATTTCTCTAAGGATAAGCGCACAGGGGCGAAGTCGAATTTTTGGGGTGAATAGTTGCTCAGATCATTTAGTATCCCAAGTACTATATAATATAGTCCATGGGATACTGGATGATCTGCAGCTATGCTACGGTTTACCCGCAAACTTCAACTCTGAGCCCCTGTGGATTAGTGGAGCTGTAATGTGACTGCAATGTCTGTGTTCTTTTGTAGGTGACAAGAAAAAAAGAAAATACTATAAAAATGTTTCTGTGGGATTGGTTTTCGAATATGTTAAGCTTTTTAGGTACGTATTTGATATTTATTGAAACATTCAACATATTTAGCCATTTTTACGAATAATAACGTGATTGTTTCTGATGTTACAGGGCTTATGAAAAAATCGGGAAAATTACTGTTTCTTGGCTTGGATAATGCTGGTAAAACGACGTTATTGCATATGCTCAAAGACGACAGAATGGCACAACACGTCCCGACGTTACATCCCAGTAAGTATTCCCAGGGTCCCTGTGACTCTGCGATTCCTTAAACACTCTCATCTCGTGAGACCAATAAATTCCATGGTCGGAGCTGGGATGGGTCGCTTATAATGACAATTGGAGAACAAAAATATGTAATATTTGGTTCGGACATATCCGAGGAAATCGACCCTAGGGTCAACAGTCTGCTTCTACTGTATTTCACTCCTCACGACACATGAGGGTTTCTCTTAAAAGCCGATGAATGGAAATAGATACTTCATCGACATGATTTATTTTCAGCATCCGAAGAGCTTTCAATGGGTAATATGAGATTTACGACGTTCGATTTAGGAGGACACAGACAAGGTAAGAATAGTTGGCCTAGCCCATCATCATGGCTGTTTTAAAATGGAAATCTATTTTGTAATAATAACACACCAAGGTTTCTGATGGAATAGAGTGACATAAGGAATCTCATGAGGTCCCTAGTGCCATAGAAGAAACAGCCCTCCGCTATCTTATACCGGGGTAAATCCTTGGATTTGCTCAGGGAATTTTGTGTTATAACATGGACAAATCTGGGAAGCCTCAGGGAATTCGTAATTAAAGGAAAGTGCACTCTGCTGTGGGTTATACAAAAATTTACTCATATTAAATCCTGACTGATGTAATAAAGACAACTCAATGCTTCAGTTAACCTCTTCACTACCGCGGATAATGTAACCCACCTCACCAGGATTCGAGCCCAATGTCATCAATCAATTCAAATAAAATCGGTATTAGAGGCTGTTAGAGTTACTAATCCTCCATCTATGAGTAAAAATTGGAACTAAGTTGAGGCAGACAAGCCTATAGTACGGCATCCTCCCTCTGCAGGGACTCGAACCTGATGGCATCGCTACACTCAGCCACGGCACGAACCCCTGCATCAGAAGACCGGGTGCGCAGGTACATGCGCAGCTTTCCGAACGAAAACTGGCGGCACCAATCAGATTGCTCGTTGTATAATCGTTGAGGCAAATTTCAAGGAAGAACTATAAATGGGAAAACCCGGGCTAAAATAAAACAGGATTTCTGATTGGCTAAAAATCACATCATCTGAACTGCGCATGTATCTGCGCACACGGTCGATTATGGCAGGGTTTCGTGCCGTTGCAATCTCGATGCCATCAGGTTCGAATCCCTGCCGGGGGAGGATGATAGTACGGCTACACATCAGCGGTGCAATGGCTCATCACACCAGCAATTGTAGTAAATGAATATATTTGCGACGTAAATATACGTCACGCATGGTAGCGAAGAGGTTAAGGTTCGCTGGTATAGATTAATTGCGTTGTGTATCAGATTTTTTAATCGATCATTTCAGCTCGTCGAGTGTGGAAAACATATTTTCCAGCGGTTGATGGTATTGTCTTCTTGGTTGACGCGTTTGACCGGGAACGATTTCCAGAAGCTAAGGCTGAATTAGATGTACGTTGATTTAATGTTCTCGATTGAAAGTCGATTCGTCCGATTGCGTTTATCACCATTTCTTTGAATATTACAGAGTTTAATGATGGATGAACAAGTAATGAATGCCCCAGTGTTAATATTAGGAAACAAAATCGACAAACCAGGTGCTGCTAGCGAAGATGAATTACGAACGTTGTTTGGTTTACACGGTCAGACCACCGGAAAGGTAAATATAATTTCCAGTGAAGATTAAAATAAACATCAAGAGTCAGTGCCGCAGTTGTGAGTTAGAGTTTGAGTTAAAATCAGTTCATTTTCCTTTGAGTCAAATATATACTCACAACTGCGGAACTGGGTCCAGGGGCTAGTTGTACAGTCATGGTTTCAATATAGGATCATCTTAAAGAGTTTTCTTAGGATTTAAGAAGGCACTGTGGCTAAAATGTGGATATGGGATCATTCATTTATTATGTACGCATAAAATTTGAATTTTCCAACCCCCTCTCCCCCCATGTACGCAAAATCGGCCAATTTTTCATATACATTAAGCATTACAGTACGCAATTGCACTGACCCCTCCCCCTCCCCTAATGCGTACATAATAAATGAATGATCCCTATTGTGATGACTACGGGTCTCTTGAGATAGAGAAATCCTTAGTCTGTTAAGCGTTTTAATGATATATCAGTATGAAGAATGATTATCAGACAGACTTCCAAGATGATGATGTCATATTCGATAAATTGTATCTGAGTTCCTTATGGAGCCATTTCAACTTGGCAAGTTGTCTCTAATGATCTTTCAAAATTTTCTTTTTGACTTGCAGGGAAACATTCCACGAACAGAGTTACACAGTCGTCCAGTGGAAATGTTTATGTGCAGTGTATTGAAACGACAAGGCTACGGAGAAGGATTCAGATGGATGGCGCAATATATCAACTGAGAATAACTATTTGCACGTTTTTTTAGGATAATATAAACAAATAACTAATTAGGCAATTATTAAACGGATGATGATGACAGTTCCATAGCTGCTGAATCTTTCATTTGTTCGAACTGGAAAACTCATCAATAGCTGTGTCTACACTTAAACATTGGGCTGTACTTCGTGAGAATCCTACAGAACATTACCTCAAGTTGACCCTCTATTACTGCTGTAGACATTGCTAATGAAAAATCAGAGGACTTTCATTCACTCTCGACGCTTTATCCGAAGAAATTACTACTACAAAAGCATCGGTTCGTAACCATAACCATTGGAAATGATGAATATTGTCCTGTGTTCCAACAACATGCGTATGCGTGTTGATCGTGTTATTCTCAGAGGGAAAGATTCCGCGTGTTTGAACAGACTGTTAGATTCAGTTGAGCAGATTAAAATCGCTGGCCAAGACATGCACCGTGTATGAAGTTAGCGATTTTCTGGAGAACTATTCGCTAAAATGGAGGATGTCATGACTTATTTGTGTCTTGCTGGGTTTTCTATTCGTCTAAATAACGTTGGCTTTCTTGAAGAACAAAATGTGTCGTCTTGTCATTTTTCGTGGGTCGTTCGAATGATCTTTGTACATTCCCATGAAAATTGACGGCAGATATTTTTGAGTAAGAGTTTTGAGAGAAAGAACAGTTAATCGTTAGAAAATAATCCACATTTAACTAACATTTTTGTTTTATGGCTTTATTTTCAATATATTACTGAAGCTTTTTTGGTTCGACTCGTGTATTCTATCAATAGAAAAGCTTACAAATATACACTCTGTACATGACCGCCCCCATTTGATTAATTCACTTGTAACAACAATAATTATTTTGTCTACAACAAAGTTTTGTACATAATGTGTAATGAGCTATTGTGAAGGTATATAATGAAAGGACTTTGAAGAAATATCTTTTCAGAAAATGCCTTTATACAAAAAAAATGTATAATAATAATATAAAATCGTAGTAATATGCATATGCATTAGGCTATGCAGTATGAGTTTTAATGCTTGGAAGACTTCAGAAAATATTTTGATGACAAATAACCTTGATAGTTTGTAGAGCATCGAATGATCCTTAACGACCAGTTAATGTCATTGAATCCTTTTTTGGCTGTGATTTTCTTTTTGGTCATTTGCTATGTATTTCACTAACTATCGTTTTCATCATTTAATGCTATAGACTCCTGTAGTAGGCGTCTTGTTTTGTTTTGGTTTAATATAAAACTTCTAAATACTAAACGATCTTCGATTGTATGAGATTCACTCTGAAACTTGGGCAGTTGTCAGTCCCTGATTGCGAAATGATCTTCCATTTGTTAAGTGTGTTCGTTTCATGTGTACATTTTGATTTTTCTGTCATTTCCTCTCGTTGGTATAAAATGCGCCGTGCAATGTGTATGGTGGATCTTCTGGTTTGGGGTCTGTTTTTTGTGTACATTTTGCTGGTTTTTGTGTCGCTGAACTAGAGAATGTCAGAATCAACATTATTTCTAAAATGCGCTGATGTCATTGTCAGTGCTCTGGAACCCAGTTCCACAGCTGTTGGTTAGAATTCAAAGTTGAACAATTGGAAAAATAGAACTAATTTTATTTCTAGATAGTTGAGCGCTGGACATCTGTGGAACTTGGTTCTGATGTTTTTTCAATCATATGAAACGATGGATGAATAAATTTGTTTAATGAAGTTGAAATTCGTTTCCTTATTTATATACTATGGAGAGGACCTGTGTAGTTGAATAACGGTCGAGATTTCTCTTCCAGGGGTGGATCAAGCAATTTTGCTGTGCCCTTTAAAAATTGGCAATTTTTCGGGGAAATTTTATCTCGGCGCTCGCGAGATTGGCAATGGCCCTCTGAAATATCAAAATTTTGCCGACCGATGCTATGGCTCTGCTGTGTCGATATTGCTCTTTCTAAGCAGATGTTTTATAATTTTTTCTGTGCTTTTGTCAAATTCTACCCCTGGATCCGCCCTGGTGCGTAATGTGTTTTAGCTGGGATTCGAACCTAGTTGCATCGATTTAAGCCCCCCAAGCCACTGTCAAGGGAGGTTGGTTTTGTCCCCTCGCGGTCAATGCAGCAGTTCGAGTACAAATAAAATGGCGGAAAACGCGAATAACGCTTACGACCAGTTCAACGAATGTGACACGAATACAACGGTAGTTAGGTTTTATCCATGTCGTATAACAACCGATTCTCAAGCGCGAAATAGAAATATCCTTTGGACGATGGTCAAATCTCTACGAATCCTTACATTTTGCAACAAAAAAGCATAATTTCCTAAAAACGCCGATGATGGTGGCAGCACCATACGGTCTCGACTCGATCCGGTCCAAATATAATTCGATTTTCTTTAATTACAGGTTATTTGTGATGCTGAATGCGCTGAATTTAGTATCGCTCCTGTCTGGGGCTTGGGCAATCAACTCTATGTATTTGCCCACAATGCGAAACAAGATGATGGTACGTCAGTAGTTCCGATTTTCCTGTGCCTGCGGCTGCCTTGCGTGTGCGTGCAGCATTGCATTTAAAAAGTTGTTCAATGATTTCGATAATTTGTACTTTGTGTTTTCAGATCGACAATCCAGTCAGCATTCATCGTCATCAGGCGAAAATCGAGTTCTCCATGAAATGAAATGGTCTACAGATATACATAATTGTTACACGCGCAAAAAAGTTAATGATTCTCATAGTGAGTCTGAATACCAAGTTCTAATGTGTGTTTGTAATTACAGCTGTCGCCGATGATTCACTATTTCCAATCGATGTTCACATCTTTTCAGATATTTTCATCACACTTCAAAAGGAGCAGACTCCAGAAACTGCTGGGGTAAATAAAAAGCCACAGTAAGTGACAACGAATCATCAAACAGTTAGAAACTGCTGTTGAGAATACTACTGTATTATTGTCGTACTTCATTTCATTTTCAGTCTGGCTAAAGTTAGTCGACATTACCGCTCTGTCTTAAAAGCTTGCATTTTAGATCTGACTTCAGCTTTAGGTAAGGAAATAGGCTATGGCCCTATAAGTTGGTAAGCCCTGATTATCGGCTCCCAACTGAGGCCCGAATTATTATGACACTATTACCATCAGTCTAGTGCCTGCTTGACATATTTTCTCTCTTTGTTCTTTGCAGAAGCCACATCTGTGAGTAGCTTAGAAAAACAATACACCGACCAGATCAAACTACTGGAGACTATTGAGTTGATTTGGAGTCTTTGTGAAATATTATTCATCGAGGTTCTTCCTGGTACGTAATCAGTGACTCTCAATAAAATGTTCATTAGTTTCAAAAAAGTTAATTCGCAAATATTATGTTTATATTTTCACAGATGGAGTTATAATGCTACAGTTGTTGGACTGGGTACGATGGCATTCCGGAGAACTGAGTCAAAAACGTCAACAAATGATGGAAGAATCGGTCGGAGATCATGTGGAACAACATCCATTTTACTGGGACGTTGTTTATGGGCTGGTATTGCAAGGAAGAATTGAAGAAGCAAAGCAGCTGTTGACTAGCCATAGTCAATCTCGATCTGATGCGTACCAGGCTATTATTGAACTTTTACATAAAATGCCATCGTTTAAAGTGAGCTACATTTTGGAAAAAAGATGCCAGTATCCATCTACCGTACATGTTAAGTTAGCTAATTATTTTGTCTTCCTTAGACTCACAGTAATATGCCGATTGCTGAGTTCTCCATGAGGTGGCGACACTGGCAGGATGAATGTATGAACAGTCTACGAATGGCTAGATTTATGACCAGTGAAGAACTAACAATTATTTGCCGAGTACGAACAAACATCATTTTCTTCAGAATAGTACATATTTTTTCAAACATACTGAAGTTGAATATTTCTGTTACGTAGATATTATGCGGAGAAGAACAAGTTTTCCAGGACATTCGGCAGCATTGTGGGCCGTGGTATTTCCTACTCGTTTCTAAACTTTTATATCAGAATCCTGTATTTGATTCCGTGTTCGATCTCGAGAAATATGCTCAGGTAACTATATCTACATATTGAAATAACACCGTTTAACTATGTGATTAACCACTGAATATTTTCCCTTCCTTAGTCGTGTTTGGATGTGATTAGATTGAGTCCTCTTGATGGAATTCTATTGGCAGCTTTCCAGTTTGACGTGGCTCAAGTCATTAAAGAAAGCAGGTAATAAGATGTATTATGGTGCTATCAATACTAATTTGATTACATTTTCTGAAGTTGTGATGAATATTTGCTTCATTCTGTTACAGCGCTCACCTGAGTAACTGGTGGTTTGTAGCTCACCTCACGGATTTGCTTCACCATTGTGGATTACTAGAAACGCAGAGACTTAGGTACGTTCCCTTATTACGGAATTATCTTCAAATGAAATTCTATGAATCATCAGTTGCATAAAATTATCTGCTCTTATTTCAGTTGCAATAATTTCGGTTCAAACTTCAGAGAATACTTACTGCTAGAATATGCGTCTAGTTTGATGACGCATGAGAGGTATTGTAGATTATTGCGTTACTGAGGTAATTTCTAATTTCAAACTGAAATATCCATCGAGACATTTTCTGTTCTATAGCTTGTGGCAAATCGGCGCTGATTATTTCGACTATTGTCCGGAATATGGAAGGTAGGATATTTTGAAGTGGTTATCTCCTGTGTCTGATCAGCCTAAAGATGCTTCATCCACTGTTTTTGGTCTATATTAGGCAATATTTGGAACAGTATGTTGAACATATCCCGGTGACTACAGAGAAAAAAGCACTGAAATTAATTCATCTCTGTGAGAAAAGGGAGATGCATGATCAAGGTATGACAGAAGGATATCTCTCACATTGTGGAGCCTAAATAATTTCTTACCGGATATAGCAATCATATTTTTGGTCCTCTGAAGTTAGTTGTAACCAGGTACTATCGTATTTCTAAAATCAAGATTGCTTTTATGAAAGTCTTATTTTCTTTGTTCATAGTGAGAAGTATATGTAAAGTAATGGGTATGAAGGCTCTAGGTAATAAACGCCTGGGGTCGGCTCTAAGCTGGTGTCTACGATCAAAGGTATGAACCGAGTTGTGAAGCCTTCCTTGTCTTGTCTCCGTGGCTTGGTAGATAAGGTTTCGGTCTCACAATGGAGATGGTGCGAGTTCGAATCCTGGTGAAACCATGCTATTCAGGCAGGACATATATCAGTGTTTCCCTGACTCGGAATAGCATAATCTGTTCCATGATACACAAGGCTGGCAAAGAATTTGTAATCAGTATTTCCATCGACCATATTACAGAATTACATTTCTTAAATCGAATTGAATACATTTTAATACGTTCAATCGAAACCTGCTTAAGCAATGCATTTTTAACTCTCCATATTGTTTTCTATTCCAGGATGTCTCATTCGCAACGTATCTTTCTCAAAAGTAAGTTGGAATGGGTTCATTTGGTTCATGAGTTCATTTGGTTTCGCACTTCAATGCACGATTGAGATCAGGCTCGCTTACTTACTTGTGACTGTTATTTCTTCAGATTTTTGGATGAATACAGTGAAAAGGGAGGATTTCATGATCTTGATCTTATCGATAATCTAGGCTCAGCTATGCTGCTCAGCAACCGGCTCACATTTCTAGGTATCTTGCTGAATATTCTTCGATTGATTTGTCGAATTTGCTTATCACGATCTAGTAGAATTGTCAGTAGATTTGATATTTTTCTAGGGAAATACAGAGAATTCCACAGACTTTATGAAGAGGGAGATCTTGCAGGGGCTGGGTCTTTATTGCTTTCACTACTCACTGCTAAATTAGCTCCTAAACGGTAAGAATTTGTTGAAACCTTGTTTGCCAGTGATTTGTCCACAAAGGTTTGATTGGTGTGTACTGTATGAGTTTAGGTGAGGGTTACATTCACTGTGCCATCTCAACGCATTTGGTAATTCTAGTAATTTTCCCATTCAGGTTTTGGTTGACTTTGTTGACTGATGCTTTGCCGCTATTGCAGACAAAAGAGGTATAATTTTTCATTCTTCTGAATGTATCCAGTCTGAGATTTTTGAAATGAAAAATAATGATTTTTCAAACTTACATGTTACAGGTTCTTCTCAACAGTCAACAAACATATGAATTGATGCAATGCTTAGAAGAGCTTTTACAACAACAGAAGTCCGAAAAATCAAATGTTGTAAAGTCAAAGGTAAGACTAATTGAGCTCAAGCTGTAAGAATTGCTATAAATTTTTCCAGTATTCGCTGTTCAGTTGTTTAGAATTTACTTCATCATTTTAGGGTCAAATTGAGATGGAAAAGGAAAAGCTGGATTTGATGAAGTTAGCTCTGGCGCGGAATTTAGCTCGTGCAATTCTACAGGAAGGAAATATTCAAGTCATGGAAAATAAAGCGGTCAAATAAATGATTAAAACTAATTTGTACTCATGAATTATTTTGTTAATTTGTAAAATAGAAATGAAATGAAAAAGATAATATCTGATGCATTTGTCTTGGTAGATTTTGCTTTAGTCTACTCACCCGACCGGGGACATATTGTTGACTTGGAAATTTGATGAATAAAGCTATTGTTTGTTTGTAAATGGCATTGATAACCGTGGGACGCGGTGCTCAGCAAAATAAGCTATATTTGAAACAAAAATATGTGCCCCAGGAGAGGCTCGAACTCTCAACCTCCGCATAGCTCAGCCTGGACTGTCTATAAGTACGGCGCGCTAACCGATTGTGCCACTGGGGCGACGACGACGTAGCTGCTAAATAAATGATTTGATTCGTTAATGCGTAAGCGGTGGCACCAATAATGAATGGTATTATAGTCCATTCTACATTATTTCAAGTTCTGTTTGCTTGATGATTTGTAAATATTCCGCATTGAAACGGAGTACACGTATTAAATGGGTAAGAGATTACTAGATTAGATATATTGAATCTTGTTCAATATTTTTTATTTTAATTGATGACGAGTGAAACAAGATGGCGACCTCCATGTAAAGTGTAAATTGTCAAATATTTGGTTTCGGTTTTCGGATACTGAACAGCTTGTTCAGCGATAAGAAACGTTTTGTCGAACATACTGTCACTAATTGTAAGTTATTTCAGTATTTTCTGTTATAGCCCATGTTCCTGATTTCTTCAAAAAGAAGAAAGATTACGTAGGCGTCTGTGAAAATTGGATTTGACAGGTGTCAGTCAGAAGAAATGTCGAATCTGACCTGTGATCGGCTGTCAAAATGTATTCATGATGTATTTATCCGGCATTTGTGCCCATACAGTTATTCTTAATCCTGAAGACCTTATTGATTAATTAGTTAATTCATGGTTACATTGTTAACAGGTCTATTCCAACCTAGATTTGTATATAAAAAAGTAGTTATTGTTGTTGATATTATTGTCATTGATCGTCCACTATCATTGTAGAAAAATGAGTTCCAGTTGGTGGAATGCAAGCAACTTCAGCAGTTTGGCAACGAATGCGCTAAAATCAGCTCAAAAACAAATCGATAAAGTTCTAGAAATACAAGATGAAAATGAAGGTTTGTTCGACTACCTCCAAGGGGTTTTATTATTCTTTTTTGTCAGTTGTGATGACTGTAGATATATAAATGATAATTGATTTTTTAGGTTCTGGAAGTTCAACCTCCTCTGAAACTCAGAAAAAATCTCTACGTTCGGCAAATGTTGCGTCAAACATCGGGGGTGATGATTTCTGGGGTGCGTGGCTTGAAAGCCCGAATGAACCAAGCAATGAGGATAGTAAAACAAAATTATCCTTGTCAGCAGAGTCTGGAGCTGTTCCAAAAAGTGAACGTGCGCGATCATCTTTAAAGTCTAAACTTACTTCAAAAAGGGGTCATAAGACAAACACTATTGATGAAAAACCTGAAACAACAATAGCAACAAAAGATGAGTCTAATAGTAAGACTGATGAATATGCAATGACTGGTTCTGGAAGTGTTTGGGGCTCATTCGGATTATGGGGTAGTGAATCCCTAATAGAAACCAAGCCCAATAATACTCGAGCTAAGTCGAATGCTATGAAATTACCTTCTGGTTTAAAAGAGCAGAAAGAAGATTGTGCTTCTGAATCAGGTGGAGCTGATACCTCGAAACAAAACAATTCAATTGTGCAACCTACTTCGTCGGAAAATGTAAGAAGTAGTGATAAACCGATGATAAATGTCTTAACCGAATCCTGGGGTGATCTGGGTCGATTTCTGGATAGTGGTTCATCGGTAGTTTCAAAACTAACAAAAATAAAGTCTAGCGAACCTTCGGATAAACCTTCTGAAATAGAAGCAATTGATGAATTGGTAGATAAACAGACTGATCCTGTGGCTGTTCTCCCATCAGAGGCAAGCATTTCATTCAACAAATCTGATAATGAAAATAAGTCTGATATTATTCAGCGATCGGACTCTGCTATTATGTCTGAAAGTTTAAATACTGATGATCTGGAATTGTTAAATTCAGTTCAGAATGAAAGAGTTTTCCCTTACAATGCGCTGTCCGACCAAACAGTGGAGAATAATGTTCCGAAAGAAACTCGACATGAGGTGGAAAATACTGTCAACGTGGATGAAGAGGATGGTCTTGTTTTTAACGAAGGTGAAAACAGGAATAAGGAAAGTCATTCCGATTTACTACATGAAAATACTGCGTCGGAGAGTATAGGCCTAGATGAAAATGAATTAGAAAATTGTGCTGGCATTGTTATTGAAAGTACCACTGAGAACCTTGAAAAAGATAAAGTACCGCTAGAATCTGATGATTCACTCGGATATGTTAGGGAGGAAACTGAGCTGAAAGTTGAAACAGCTGAACTTAACGACTCTGATGATGAATTAGCTCCTAAGAAAGTTCCGAAACAGCAACAAGATGATATTTTAGATGGGTGGGAAAATGATGTCAGTGATATAGATCTAGGGATAGATGCCGACAATGAACGACCGCCAGATACAATGTTGGTCTCAAATGAAAACGTCCTGGTACCTGATCAAAGCGTTGATTTACCAGTTACTGATTTATCAGTTACTGATTCTGCTGAACACACATTTGATGAGTCACCTGTCGAGATAACTGTTGATATGATTGAGGAGGAGCCTGTTACTGTTAATGATGAAAAAGATGAACAGATCATTAGGACTGATGCTATCAAAGACGATGTTCCAGCTGAGTACTGTGAGCCTATGAGTACTACTAACATAACTGATTTACAATCATCTAATTTAAGTGGATCTACAATATCAGAATCGGACTCAGATAGTAGTCAATTAGATAAAACATTGACCAGAGAAGACTTTACTAAGAAGCAAATCCCAGTTGAAGACAATAATATGCTGCCAGTAACTGTTGAAAGTATGGATGAAGATATAGAACAGAAACCTCTTCCTACAGCTAGTGTTGAAGTCAGTTCTTTACTTCTCGACCGGAGAGAACACGACGTACTATTATCAGAATCTAGTAGCGACGTAACTCTGGTGGGTGATGCTGGACAGTTGTCTGATCTACAGAGCAGTAGCACGGATCAGAGCATGAATAGTAGCAGTTCAGGTGAAGTTAAACAAGGATTGGTCAGTAGTTCATCCAGTCGAATCGACGAAACTTCAGCTTCTAACAATCTGTCGGTAGCTAAAGAACTGGAGGTCGATGTTGGAGATGGTTTAGGCGAACCGATGGAGGAAAGCGCCGCGTCTGTCGATTCGAGTACCGGATCGTACGTTAAATGTATGTTAGAGGATGCGATGGTCGAAAGTCCCGATGTAGAAGTCACGTCGAACAATTCGAATTGCAGCGATAAATCATCAGAATTAGTCAAAGTCGAATCGGACCAGAATAGCGGCCACACGTCTGCCGATGAGATCGATACGACGACTTCGTCGGATATCGAAATAATCTCAACGCCGACGCCAAACGGAGAACAGCGCGATCATCCGTTTGATTTGTCCCCGTTGCGGCACGCGTTGAGTAAAACGCTGCGTAAGGTCAGTCCACCCTCGCATAAACGAACGGACAGCAATTCCAGTTCGAGCGGACACAGCAAAGGTAGCGATCTAGAACAGCTCAGTCCCGGACGCGATGCGTATCACTCACATTGCAGAGATGAAGGTTTCTTACATCTGAATGTTGAACGCGGTCGCGCTTTACAAACTTCCAGGAGCCAGAAAATGAAATCGACGGGTGAGTTTCATTCTATATTTTCCGGTCACTTTAGATGATGTTATTTCAGCGCCGGCATGTATTGAATTCGTAAATTATCATTTCTAGAAGTTGCTACGGATGAGCTTTTGGCCAGTAATGCATTTCAGACTGAAAAGCTTCTAAAGGTTTGTAAAAAATAGAAAAAGATCCTTCGTAGTTTTCATTAACCAGCATCGATCGGATTGGTGCATGCATTTATTGATACCTTTCAACAATTTAGTATCTATTGAATAAACGAATATCGTCAGTGATAGCCTCTTCTTTCATGAAATTAGTTTAGCTTTCATCATCCTCGATTTCATTGAATCTTATTCCTTAGAACAATGTTTTGTTTGAGAAGATTGAAAACAAGGTAAGGTTTTCCAAGGCTTGACCCACTTATAGTTTATTGTGATAGTCATTATGTTAACTAATGTACTGCACTTAAGCAACTGTAAACTTCTATTTGAAGTGTGATTTTAATTGTTTTCATATCCTTAACTCCTTTGTTAATAGCACACGCATAAGCTTTTCCAAAAATACGTGTGTATTTTTGCCTCTCCACTTTTAGTTAGAAGTAATGCATAACTTTTGCTTTCATTATATACGAAGTTGCAAATATTGTGTGTAACAGTTTTGGCGGTCTGTAACAATGAATACCAGAAATCATTACTGGTACTCTTCAGACATCAATGATTTGGATATTCATTATTTCAGACATTTTTTCACATTTCAAAACTAACGGCTCTAAACATGGATTAAGAAAACAATGAAAATACCTAAGTAGATGCTGAGTTGTTGAAATAAGTTGTTGTCTTACCGTTCTTCAACTTCCATCATCATTATGTATTTGTTTTTCAGAAATTGGCCGAAACGGCTGAAATTCTGGAGGCCAGAGAGAAAAAGCTTCTTGAATTGAGCAAAGATAATATGGATCTTCACGAAGCAAACAGTATTCTTAGAAAGTGTGTATTCCAGCTCTGGTTTTTAGCTGACTCATAAGCAGTCATCAATATGCAAACCTGTCTGTAAAACTGGGTCTTCTGTAATATTTTTTCCTACTTCCATTGAATCTAATGTCCATATGTCATGTATTGGTTTTATAGTCAGCTACAGCAATCGGAAGAAGCTAGAGAAGCAGAGATGACAGATTTGAATGAACTTACTCAGGAATTTACAACCAGAATGTCTGAATCGGAACGGAAAATACATCAAATTGCGAAGGTACATTTTAATTTTGATTTATTGCTGGTTTTGTTGGTTCTAAATTTGGACGACGTTAAACCTGTTGTTTTAAAAACTTTTATTTTAGGATAGAGACAATCTGAAAAAACAATTGACAACTGCGCAAGAAGAACTGGCCAAAAAGATCGAAGATAAGAAAACGAAAATGCTTCTAGAAGAAAAGGATATTCAGATTGAGGAACTGTTAACTGAAGGTAAAATACATACAACAAAACTTCTTGATTACTGTAGTTCATAAGTTTATTCTGCTCGATTCAATAACCAATATTTATGATTGTAGGGGAGAAATTATCAAAACAGCAACTGCAGAATAGTACTGTGATTAAAAAGTTGAGGGCGAAAGAAAAAGATACCGATTCAAATATCAAAACTCTGAAGTAAGTCTATAATCTCGGACATGCGAAAATATATACATTCAAGTGATAGGGCCCGACTGGAACAATTGTGCTTTATTTTATTTATTCTAGGCAGAAGATTGAAAAATTAGAATCAGAAAACTCACATCTACGAGAAGTGTTGGATTCTAGAGATGAGATGGAAAAACGTCAAAATGGTAACTTTTTCGAGCCACAGTCTGCAGAATTCATGAAAGTATGCGTGTACATGTATAATGAATTTACTATTGCAGAAGTTATTACACAACTGAACGATGCGGTTGTGAAACAAGAACGAGAGTTAAAAACTCTTCAACTAGAACTGGATGAATCTCAGGAAAAAACTCGCGGTTTGAAATCCACTCTAGATGGCTCGTACAAGTAAGTGATCGCTCTTCAGGTGGTGCATAGTCTAATCTTAAGATCTGCTTGTTGTAAACTGTGGAATTTTATCCATTTTAGGGAATTAGCCGATCTTCATAAAGTAATCGCGTCCAAGGAGAGTAAAGTGCAGGAAATATCTCTCAGCGCAGAAATGGCGGCGAAAGAGGAACTTCGCCTGACCTTAGAAAAGCATAAACAACAAAGTAAATTCGATCAGGAGAATTTGATATTGCAGGTATTTTTACAAGGTGTCTGAGCGAATGTGTTGTATTGAAAACATTGAAACTATCAATTTCATATCATACGTTGTACGTTCTAGGTCGAAGATTTACAGAGGAATATGACCCGCGCTGAAAAAGAACATATCAGGAGAGAAAACGTTTTGAGACAAGAAATCAGTGACTTGCAAATGGTAAGAAATCTTTATTCATCAACGAGAGATTTTATGGTGTTTCTTGCCTTCGCTTTGGTTGAGTAAATAGATGTATGATTACCTTACAGCGATTACAAGAAGGGGAAGCTAGAAATCAGGATTTATCACAAAATGTCATTCTGGGTATGTGTCATTCAAGCCGTCTTTTGAAGAACTTATAATGTTGGCTCAATTGATTTTATGTACGATCAGTTGTGTGTGTATGATTTATTATTTCAGCTACAAGGCCTCTTCTCCGACAAATCGAAAATTTACAATCGACACATTCCGCTCAATCGATATCGTGGGAAAAAGTTGAGAAGAGTCTCATCGATCGTTTGAGTATGTTTGATTATTCGTGATCTTGTCAGGCAAGCCGCGACTTCACCTTTTCATCTCTTGTTGTTAACTTCCAGATGACGCTCAGGAGAGTTTGGCTGAAGCGACGGAGAAAGAAAGAATGGCGTCCGATAAATTGATCGAACTGAATTCCAGAGTTTCGTCGCTGGATTCGCAGGCCACGCTCCTACGACAAGAGAAAACTCGCCTTACAACAACACTCGAGATGGAAAGAACGAAGTTAGAACTTCTGGAGGACACCAAGAATAAGTATGTTATATTTACACATTTAGCGATCAAATGATTGCCTGTTTGATTATGAATTAATTTTGACTGCGATATTTTATTCTTAAAGAGATGCTGTTCATTTGGAACACTTTAAACAGTCAATGCAAGAAGAAGTAAACAATCTCAAACGGGAGAAGGTATGAACAATTTGATATTAACAATTGAGAAATCGGAGGCTGTTGAGCTGGCAACTGCAACTGACTACTTCTTATCAAAAATACATAAAGAGGATATATTTTGTCCTTATATTGTACGATCTTTCTTGTCATTTTCAGCTTTTACTTGAAAATCAGTTGGAGATGGAAAAGCTTAAAGTCGAAACTGAACGGAAGAAGGTTTCATTGGCTTATGAACAGATGCGTGAGAAGGTACTAAGGCATCCAAGTAGAAGTCGCATATTATTTCTACCGAAGCCTGATAACATGTTACATCTTCCTCTGCCTGTTTTCCGATGACTGCCACACTTCCACTGGTTCTCTACTAATCTTGCTATTACTGTTATGTTTTTTCCAGTCGGTGCAAGATACTCGACCACATACCACAACTCCTAGTCCTCAACCATCACGGACGCGGAGCAGTAGTCAAAGTAGTGACGCCACTAATTTATTACCTCCTCTAACTCAGGTATTCATCAACGCAGAAATTACGGGTTCAATTCCTAAGTCAATGTTTTGAAAAGGAAATTGCCGTACTGGAAAAATAACTAACTAGGCACAAATATCTTGATGATGTGAAAAATTTATTTCTATTAATAGGATGAGGTTTTGGAACACACTATGATGATGTCGTCATCGTCAGGCAGTAAACTCAGTCTTTATGAATCCATGCGGCAGAATGGAGCTGCAAATCTAATGGAAAACCTATCATCGCAGTTGAAACAAAGGGAAGGTGAAATTGCACAATTACAGGTTAGGATTTATTTGTGAAAATCTGTTCAGACGTGTCAAACTCTTTTTTGGATCGATATACATTCATCTGTTCTCCCGCCTGCGCGTTTCAGAATGAAATTGTTCAATTGGAGAAAACTAGAGAATCGATGGCTCGAGAACTGGTGAATATAACCAACAAAAACGTCGAATTGGAGGAGAAAGCAGATTTATATGAGAACTTATTAGCTAGATATAAGGTAAACACTCATTTATGCATAGATAGATATGCTTTAAGAGTGCATTATTTTGGTGCAGCTAAGACAGTCGTCTGACAGTCCTCCAGAGGACTCCCGAATGAAATGTAGTCAGTAATTTTCTCTTCTCGCCCAACAGGAGTTGGACCAACGCTATAACGCGATATTGACGATGTACGGTGAAAAGGTTGAAGAAACCGAAGAACTTCGTCTCGATCTCGTTGACATGAAAGAATTGTACAAATCACAGGTATGACTGAAAACTATCCCGACATTCAGGTTCGAACCCTGACCCCCTACAAACTGCGGCCGAGATTCATTGGTCTTCGTTGATTTATTTTTTAGATTGAAGAATTACTGAAGAAGAGTTAACAAATATCTTTGAATGGTCAATGAGGGATGAAAACCACTTATTTCTAGTCTATAATGTATTTCATTTTACTGCTTTCCCGCCTGAAGTATACGTATTTCTGGTTACTCGGCCCGAGGCCAAACATCTTATAACGTATGCGGTCCACAAACACATAATGCGTTACGTTTCTCTCGCATAATAATCACTCTTAAACCGTCTAAAGACATGTGTACATGTATTAGATATGATTGTGGTTCAACATTTTGAAACATGACTATTCACTTGAACACTCAATAAGGCACTTGAATGAGGAAATGTCACAACGTAAGAACCACAGTGAAAATTAAACTTAAATCATTTTTTGGTGGTGTCAATTAGAAATAATTTTCGTGGGATTTCGCTGTTGGTGTTTAAAACGTATTTTAGTATGGAACGTTGTTAATTTGATCGAGATGGTTTGCATCGATAGATCTGTGCATTCTGCGGTCAAAACCAACTGGGTTTTCGTGTTTTCGCAGTAGAATATCGCTTTCGAATGACATTATAACTGTGATATGTATTCGGTCCAATGGTTGATTGATGTAATATCTTTGATTTTATATATGTATATTGGGTATTTCTGATTTTAAACTGGGTGAACAGCTACATCTGCGCTGAGTGTCCGTGGCGAGAAAACACGACCGATCTGGGATCGATGTTTATGAACAAAACTGATCGTTAAATGTATCGATAGAATAAATTAATATATATTTTCTGTATAAATCATATCTTTCTCATCTCACTCTTTAAAATGAAGAACTTGCAAGCAGCCGAAGCGGCTGGCGTTGGATTTTACCTGTCCTTTGGAGACTCCGTCCTTCCCACATTTCAAAACTACTCCCCTATGAGGTTCTTTCGGTTACATCTTTCGAAAAATACACGCCCTGAATTCTGAGAGGAATTAATGATGGAAGGACAGCGTCTAATTTCTGTGAAATCATCGCAGTCTTCACTTCTTGTGTTCGATCAGTTACAGTAACCTTACAAACAAATTAAGTTTTATATAGGCCTATTCTGACTTACGGAGGGACAAGCTCTTTCGGACGGTGTAATAAAAATCTTCTCCATTTACCAAGGCTGCAGCGCTACCACCCTTTTCTCCTCGTCATCCATGCAGGGTTCTGAACGTCAGATTATACCATCACCTGTCAGGAATAGGACCGTTACTTTCTCTTGCATATTGTGTGAACCTCATGACCTTCGAAATACAAATTTTCTAAAGAGGCGACGCAATAGCTAATGTGGAAGTGAGATCATAGGTTATCGACGAGTTTCTCAATTGCTTGCCTCACATTCGACTATTGGCCCAATCCGTAAACAAATTGACTTTAGAGTCGTTTGACCAAGATGACCCACAAGTTAAGATCAAAGTTGAAGTTCCGTTTGATATCTGAGCTAAAACTAATATTTATCAAATCTCGGACATACAAACGCAACAGTAACGAACTGAATTTCAGAATTTCATACCGAGACAGTTGGTCATGTAGAAAACTTGGTTTATGCTTATCGTCTAAGGTAATCGTTTTATCTATTCACCAAATCGTTAGTTTTAGTTCGATCAACGCAATCTCTGCAGCGAAATGGAATTTTTCTCATATCGAAGATATTTTGATTGATTCAGAGGATGTCACAGAAGAACTATTCACCGCCAAGTCGGTCATCTCTGACTCCAGTAACGGACCGTTCGTTGACTGGATTTGAGTCAGCCGGTAGCGCTGTGGTTCGCATGACCCCTAGTGGTAATATCCTGCTCAATAACCGCAGAAAAAACACCTCCGGTAGTGTCAGCCTTATGGCGTGGAAGGGTCTGGCAAGAATCGTCGTTCCGATGGTAGGTGCAATACTTTTGTGGGGAGGGAAGAGGGGGCAATACTTTTGTGGGGAGGGGGTTCTATTTGGGGGAAAAGGGCAATGTCACCAAAAAGGCACCCGAGATGATGGAAGCGGTGGCCGGACTGAGCGATCGCCGCAGGCGCGAAGCGAAGGGGGTGAGAAAATTTTGATATTTTTCCTGTTTTTAGATCAATTTACTGCAATTGTGCCATATAAACAGGAATCGATCCAGGGACTAATGTAGCACAACCTATAAAAAGAGCATTATCCACGAAAAAACGAGGAAGGTCTGGGGGTCTTTCCTTCCCAAGAAGATTTTGGAGCAATATCCAAGCAATAATGACGTCCTGATGCAAATTGCTCGATTTACTACGGTAGTTTCCAGGCAATAAAGATGACTTTCAGAAGAATGGTGTGCCTTTTAGGTGAAAATTATCTGCCTTGTAAAAATATGCCTTTTTCTACTTTTGTGATTGATAGGGATCACTACACGTGCCCTTTTTAATTTCGGGATGAAATTTTTGAGAAACATTTTCAAAAAATTTGAAAAACGGCACTTTCGCCAAACCCCTCGAACCCCTATATACGGACCCTAAGAGGATCGGTTTTGCTTAGAAAGAAAGTATAAAAGATTGAAAAGATTGAAAAAGATATTGCCGCACTAGGTGACTAAACAATACCCTCCGATAACAGTAGAACCATTCTAAAATGTTTACTCTGTGATAGACTAGGTATAATTTCCCCATTTCGCAAAATAACACCGTCCTTGCATGGACGAAGAATCGTTACTTCTTTAATGGAATAATTTCTCACGCAAGACGCAGCTTCTGCTTGTATCACAGAATAATAGCTTACACAATGACAAAAACGTAGTTTATTACTAACGAGGCGTATACGTCATAAAAACAGAAAACCATAAAATACGTGATGAATTATTAGCAATTTCCAATACAACGGGGAAATGTGCGGTTGTAACATTTCGCTAATGTAACCGATCCGCGCGCATAACGGTGGAATTTCGTTTTAAAACTATATTTCATACGGAATAAATTCGAATATTTCAATCAAGATGTTGGATGTTCAGGTAAATCAGGTAAGGCTTAAACTAGATACGATATAAAGAATAAATGTTGATTACTATGATACGAATTATGCTGTGTTAGTATAGTTTAATGCTCAATATCATATCATTCTTACAGAAAAAGATTCCAAATGGCCAAGCTCAACAAGATAAACAACGAAGGCATAGCTTTGAAAATATGAGCCAAAATATACAAAGGTACGCAATACACACCATCAAATAAATGATTTTCCAATTTAATTATTTCCTTCCTATCAGCTTTTGGTCGAGTCGACGAAAAGCTTTACTTTAGACGATAAAAGCTTCCTCAAAATGTTGATATCGAATGAACAGTTCACGTTCAGGAGAATGCGTCGGCGATAAAAAAAATCGAAGATTGTTTATTCGGGGCAAATATCGCAATCTAGTCAGGAAAGTGCCATAGTTAAATATAGGTTTACGTGATAAACATGATATATATATATAATTATCTGTTTTAAAGTAAGAGGCGTGTAAATATATTTCTGTGAATTCGGATAGAATTAGACCGCACTGCAAAATCTGACATGAAACAGGAAAATGTCCAACAAACGCATACACCCGTCGATGTTCAGGAAAAGGAAGACATTTGTGAAGAATCACGTAGCAAGAGAGCGTCGTAAATCTTTATTCAAAGATGGAAGTTTACCTATGAATATGCTGCTTCAACGATTGTCATCCAGTCTTTTACTTCATAGATGGAAACTTTCGTATGATACAGTAGGTCGGGCTACCATTGCGTAAGTTTATGAGATATTTTTGTTCATTCGCAATTACTTTATTCTAATCGAGAAGAAAGGTAATGGGGTGTCTAATGAACTGGCTGCTTCAGGCTGGCTCCAGCACCAACTGTGTAGCGACATATTCAAAACTACGGGCTTCTGTAATTTATAAGAATTCGTTTTAGATGAAATTCCTTTCGAAAACCCGACGAACGTAGCCCGATTAAGAAATTTCTTTTGAATTGCTGACTTTTTAATTGATCCCATATCTTATTGCTCACTCTTCACAATTAACCGGGGTTATTCTTTCAAAATAACGACTGGCGGCGTGCTAGTTACGACGTTTCTCCGGATTGTAGCGACTTTATTCGACACATAAAAGCTTTTAGACATTCGACGAAAGTATAAAAGTCAAGCTGCTCTGACGACAGAACGCATAATATATGCCATAATTGACAAATCGATGATATGAAATAAATTCACATCGCGATGTTTCCCGTCATGCCTTAAAAGAGATATCCCAGATGAAAATATTCATAGCTGAATCTCACTGTCACACTGAACGGATACGCAGCGTGATGAGAGATGAATAATGTAGAATTCAAGCTTATTCGGATTTACGTCTTCCAATCGCGACATCAAGACGAATGTAAGGTCAAGGTCAGGTGTATGCTTGTATTTGTAAGCGAAGTGAAAATGTTTACTAAACGCCGATTCCTGTTTGTATGATGTATCAGTGTAAAATAATCAATTTGGAAAAGATGCCAAAAACGTTGGTTTCACGAAGTTCAGGTCCGTCTTGAACACGTGACTGGAAATTGCGCATGCGTTGTACGAAGCGTCTTCGGATATTCATAATGAAAAGGGAAATGATTGAAAAAGTCAGCATTGGACTTGTTGACCTAGAAAAAAAAATATTTCACAAAACTGCCACATACGTTCGTTAATGCTATTGAACTTGGTGGAGGTAATGAATGTCATAAAAATATGTATGCGCCTTAGAGATCATTGTGATAAAATGTCAGTCGTTTCTTTTCAATCGCCTTTTACATATTATTTATGACAAAGAAAGTGAAAAGCCTTTGAATAGAAAACGAGTAACGCGGTTTTTTTATAAGTCGAATAGAAATGAACTCATACCGCGAGAGAGAATTGTTACGAATGCAATGTTTTCAGTCGTCCTTAGAGCGCAAAATCAAAAGGCGTTAGGTTGTGTATGCTTTTGGACTCGTCGTTTCTGTTATTTACAGCAGATTCGCGCAAAAAATACCGCCAAAATCTGGTGATTTTTTCTTCGAGCGAAATGTCGCTTCCACAATTGTTGGTGCGGCCACCGGCACAGTCGGTGGCACCAACCAGAAAAGATTCATCGACTATATTCAAAGAAAGACGAAAAGCTAGTTTACGTCGGAAAAGAAGAGACAGTAAATCAAAGACTAAAGATCGAAAAGAATCTAAGAAAATGTCGAAAGAAGAAGATCAAAGGTACGGTGTTTATTGTTTTAGATACTAATCTCAGTAGGATAAGGTAAAAGGTACAACTGTATAAGTTCGGAATCCCGACTCCCGCCTGAACTGTCTGGAAATCTAGCAGAACCAGAACGATGATAACTTTTCAAATATCATTAAAATTTGATTGGTAATGAATATGGAAAAATGAAAATCTAAAATTTTGTTGTAAGAAAAAAGGTAGGCTAGGAGAGACTGAAACGTGTTTCAGAGGTTATTTTCTATAATGTTCACTAAGCTATAACGTGCACCCGATGACTTTCTCTAATTGACAAACAGCGTGCACAACCGTCGCGTTGGATACACGGTGGTGATACGTATCGACGATCTCGCTTGAAATATTACCTGATTAAACCAGATGAGAATATCATCATCAATATGCATTATTGATGTATAAACTAGAGTTCCATATTACTAACATTGCCGACGACTTGTCCTGTATTTGTACGGCACAGTAAGCGTCCGCTGATATAACTAAAACACTTACATTAGTGAAAGTATGAGTAAATGTTAACCTGTTTGAAATGTTACTCGTCGAACAATGCAGTATGTATGAATTAAGCTCCGTTAAGTAGCCAATGTGGTGGTCACTTAGTAGATTCTAAAATGGATAAGCAAACAGCGAGACATTTGGTGGACGGCGCCAAATGGACAGGCATTTTTTGCGTAGACAGACTTTGACGAGGTTAGACAGATACATTCAGCATGTGGAGGAAATCTTTACAATTCGTTACGAATAATCCATCTCAGGGCAGACGGCTAGGTCTAAGACTCTTAGCTTTATTGAGGTAAGAAATGTATCAGGTTCAAAAGTTTACCGATGATCTTGTTGAATATATTCTTAAAAAAAAAATGCATTTGACACGAACCTGGATTTTACTATCAATCTATTTTTGTCACGTGAAAAAGTGATCACAAAGAATCTATCATTCAAACGCTTCACACGAATGTCAAAATAATTGAGTTGAAGAGTTTAATGACAATCTTTCCAAATAGATCTAAACTGAACTAAAAGTATAATACGTTTTGAAACATCATTAGAGGTTGACATGAAGATTGGAAATAATGATAATGAATATATATGGAAGTTAGAAAATTGAAATTTTGTTGTATGAAAAAAGGTACGCCAGCAGAAGCTCGAACCCGTATATATCAGCCAGGACTGTGTCCAGGTACGACAGGCTGTGCTACCAGGGACACTGTGCTACACCAGAAAAGGCTTCACCTCGACGAACTCAAAAATATGTATGGTTTACTCTGCGTCGCCTATGACGTAAATATATGTCTGTACAAAATGCCTATCGTTTCAATGGCGTGGTTCCCGTTAGCTGCTGATCCAGCATCATTTTGAATAGTTGTACTATTTTCCGTGATGATAATATCGTTTACAATGCGCCATCATCAGAACTATCAACATCGGAATCAAACAAAACTCATGTTTCCCACGGTTGACAAAAATTGTATCGAATTCAATATTACGTGAACAAAACGTTGTTTACGTAACATCGTGAGCGTGTTTTCTGTCGTTAGGATTCGCGTAAATATTGTACGAGTATCGAACGAAATGGAACAAAACTTCCCAATGATTATGACGGACAGATTATATAATGACAGCTTTCGTCTATGGTCCTTGTCTGATCTATATTTGATGAAAAAAATTGCCTGCTTAATTTACGAGCGTCAATAAGAATGCCTTAGATTATAATGGAATCTTTCCAACACTTTTTCACTTCTGATAATACGAGTTGTCTTGCTTATATCACGATCAACATTCGATTCTTGTTCGGCGATGCATAGTCGAAAATAAATTAGAGCATTTAACATTACAATTTAGGAAATTATCGCTTTTAGCTCGTGTGAATGGTTTTGAATATTATGAAACGTCAACTCAAATTATAGTCATAAACTTTTATTGCCGTCTTCGAATTTTTCGTTCGCACACATTTGACTGGGAACTAACGTAATCGTTTTATGATTTTAATTTCACTTTCAAAGCCAAAGGAAGATACTCGAAAAGAAATCCAAACATTATAGCTTCTTATCCGCAAAAAATTTTCCCAATGATTATGACGGACAGATTATATAATGACAGCTTTCGTCTATGGTCCTTGTCTGATCTATATTTGATGAAAAAAATTGCCTGCTTAATTTACGAGCGTCAATAAGAATGCCTTAGATTATAATGGAATCTTTCCAACACTTTTTAACTTCTGATAATACGAGTTGTCTTGCTTATATCACGATCAACATTCGATTCTTGTTCGGCGATGCATAGTCGAAAATAAATTAGAGCATTTAACATTGCAATTTAGGAAATTATCGCTTTTAGCTCGTGTGAATGGTTTTGAATATTATGAGACGTCAAATCAAATTATAGTCATAAACTTTTATTGCCGTCTTCGAATTTTTCGTTCGCACACATTTGACTGGGAACTAACGTAATCGTTTTATGATTTTAATTTCACTTTCAAAGCCAAAGGAAGATACTCGAAAAGAAATCCAAACATTATAGCTTCTTATCCGCAAATAGTGAATCCACATTAAAACGATCAATCTTTTAAATGGGCATTTAAACGTATTTCAGTGTGTTAACGACAGTCTTTCGATAAAGCTTAAGTGGAAAGTTTGGTTTTCTATGGTAGAACTATAGTTGATATTTCATCGAGCGTTAAGCCTTAATAGGGACGCCTTGCAGCGCTCATGTCAATGGTCGGAATGACACTTTACACGCATTAAAATTTTTGATAAAGTAAACACACTGAAAAGTAATTTTTACCCTATAGTCTGTTTGTGTTTATGCTTATTAATAAGGGATATATCTCTCCAGTTCAGCCGACATGACCCTCGAGTAATCATAGGCAATCGACATAGAAAAATGAACTGAACGTATAGCTCGGCACGTTTTCGGGCTAAGGTGTCAATATACGTAGAGGTACCTTAGAACAAACATATATAAACTATCAAATAGATTTATACATAACATGCAATACACGTGGCTATCGTTGAAATATTGACTGTTGGAATATCAAATGGATGTTGTTTGCAAAAACGAAGAAACGCAGAAAGTACAAAAATGTTGTCTGTGGAATTATTCGGGTTGAGAGCATAAGATTGATTAAGGATGAGTACGATACCTATAAATGTTGATTTTAAAAACATTTCGACTCATCCGATTGATAAAAAGATGTTGTCATTGGTCGGTCCGCGTCTTCTAGCCGCTTCGAAGGGCGGATCGCTGGCAACATCGACGGATTCATTCTCGATAAACTCGCAGACCACATCACGACGCAACAGGTTCGTGTGGTTTTCACTGTTCAGTTTTTAGTTAAATAGAATTTTTAATTTTCTTTGCATTTATTGTGTGAATCCTTGTGAAGAGACACAGTCGTCTTTTGTCGGGAACCATTTATTACAGGACTTGTCTTCATAATATCGCCATTTTCTTTTTCGAGTCCATACTTCTTTGAAATTGTCTATAAATGGCAATAGGTAACTGTTTTCTTTATAATATATAGTTTTGATCGTGATGGGGTTGGCAACATACGTCTTGAAGAACAATTCAAACTGGAACACTTGCAACAGTTGATGGACCTATTCGATAGCTTCAAACCGGCGGATGATGAACCTGGCGACCAAACACGGTCGATTCTTAAATTCATCAGTCGCAATGACAACAAACCGAAACGTGAACCGGGCTGTATGAATTTACAAGAGTTTAAAGACACAATAGCTGAGGTTCTGGCCACTGATGAATACAACGACCAGTTGGATAAACTATTTGCAAAGGTAAGGAAAAGCTGACAAGTTCTTTCAATGGCACAGCCTTTCAATCCGTCACTTGAGGTCATCCGTCGGTTGTGTCTGTTTTCTTCACAAACGCGTGTGTAAATTCTTGTTTTTTTTTTTTAAATCTCAGTTGGATACATCGTGCGATGGCTACGTAGACTGGAATGAATTTTGCACGTATATGCTACTGTTATACAGAGAAAATGATTACATGCAGACGAAAAAGGAAATTCCGTTCCGTTCCGAAGCTCGAATCCGGCACATTGTCTACAACAGGGTAATTTCTAGCTCTAATTATCATTTCAAAATGTCGCTAATATTCTATGGATGGCTAGTAGGTGTATGAAGTGGTATCGCAGACAACCAGTTTCCTATTGAGGAATTTTTATCAATGTGTTTGATAATCCTTCTTAATGTCATATCCTCACGGCGAATCACCATGGCAAACTGATATAAACATTCAAGTAATCCCAAACATCATCTTGATTTAATGGATACATATTAAAATGCCCAGACGGTGGTAAGGTCATTAGAAATTACATATGTTTGATCAATGAAATTGATATCTTATTCATTCCTATAGCAAGAAACCTCGACCAAAGTAATAGCGGTTGACAATCCCCTAAGATATGTGTCCATCAGTAAGGTAAGATATATATCATCTAGACATCGACGAGTGAGCTAACTGCAACTTTCTACTTGCTAAACTATCATCAAAATGTTTGCTTACAGGAAGGTGTTTTATCGATATGGGACCCGGTACACATGGTGATCGAGAAACACTTCGATATTGCACCGGTTGAGGACGATCCTCGTGGTCAGAAACGACGATTTAAGACCTGGTTTACGGATTTGACATTTCTACCGAACTGTCATAAAATCGCCATCGCCTCGACAAGTCGTGATATCAGATTCTACGACGTGTCGACTGGGCAATATTTTGAGGAATTCCATCTTTTCGGTATCTGAATTTATTTCTATGCGCACAAGATTTTCTCTTCGTAAAAATATCTTCTAATGAAATGATTCAAACCTTCCCGTATCTTCTTTTAGCACTGCCTGACGTACCGTACTCAATGGACTATCATTTCAATGAACGAGTAAGAACTGATTAGAATATTCTTAATGAATTGCGATTTCGTTTTATCAAATTTGAACCTGATCAACATTTTGTACATTTAAGAATCCAAACGGAGAATCGGTATTCGTTTACGGCGATGACGCAGGCGCATTGAATGTTTTGTATTTTACCAGACCTGTCAGTCAATTGTTCGACACGCCTTTCATGGAAGAGAAAAAAGTTCAGAAGATATTCATGAAGGTATCGATTAGGCCTTCATCGTAAACCTTCTTTCCAGTCGTATTTGTCATTAATCTATGTTTTCATTAGATAATGTCGTTGTTTTTACGTAACACAACAGGATTTGGGACATCATTCAAAATGGGTGCGTCACGTTGTGGCCATGGAAGTGATGCCGGACATTATAAAGAAAGTGAAATATATTCCCGATAATGAGAACATCATGTGCTGTTGTACAAATCCAAGAAGTTCTCTGGTCGTTTGGGACATAATGAGAAAGAAAAAGACGTATATATTCCGTATGAATAAGGTAATGCATGCTTGTAAGTCTGTTGATCTGATACATAAATATCTTGGTTTTGTTTTACCAATATTTCTTGTCATTTAAGGGATGTGAAACGTTCGATTACAATAAAAATCTGAATATTTTGGTTACCGGAAGTCCAGATCATATGGTCCGCATTTGGAATCCGTACGTTACCAGCAAGCCGACGGCTATACTTCAAGGTCATCTAACTGGTGTCATCGATGTCATTATACACGAACGATTTGGACAAGTTTTCAGTTATTCCAGGGACGCCGTAAGTTCTATAATTTCAATATTTATTCATTTGTACGTGAGAAATGTATGAATTCAACGTGTTACGTTTTAGTGCAAAATTTACATAAATCAATGACCGCTAATCTAAATTCTCGTCCAGTGGAGACGTACAAGTAGAAGTTGATCGCGCTATTTAGGCTGAGGAACAAGCGGGCTACGTCGAAAGCGGTGCCGAGGGACGGGGCGAGTTGGGGTTTTATCGCGATCAAGCTCGATAGCATACCAGTAGGAAATAAACAAACTAGAAAGGCCGTAGATAAAACCAAAACAGTTACGGTTACTTTTCGGATCTTTTCGGATTTGTTTGCATCGGCACCTTGCAACGAGGTGGAGCGTTTCAGAACCAAAACAATTGAAAAATTGAAAATAACGAGTGTTGAAAATGGTAGATATATCACCATCGTCGACCCTCGTACCCAAGCGATACCTCTGCTTTTGCCGCTGATGTAGCAGCCGAATTTCCGGTCGTATTGCGTCACAAATAAATGAAACAAACCGACCGATAACGACATAAGTACGATGAAGACTATGATACATCTGGCGACCTTTTTAGTACCCATATCCCGTCCTTTAAAAGGGAACACAATTACGACAAAACGCTCTAATGTAACTGCAACGACGCACCAAGAGCTCGTGGTGTATAATACATCGAACACGTATTCAACGAACCGACACATCACTGTCGACTTCACTGCGAAAACGAGCACCTTCGAGAAGTAATACGACATAACGTTTATCCAGATGATCATCGTGAAGAATACGATGATCGTGTCCGATACGGCTAAAGCTGCAAGATAGTTACTGTACGAACGGTGTCGCATTTTAGCCGTGCACATCGTTAGAAAGGACAACACGTTACCTACGATACCGAAACAAAATATCAACGGGCAAGCGTAGATATGAAGCTGCCGACTGAATTCACTTGATGGTGAACGCGGGAATTGCTGTATCGCTGGTGCTATATATGTTGGCGCCCAGTCTCTCATATCGGTTTCATTCATCCTCCTTCCCATTGGCGATTTCTGTGACAACAGTTTCCGCGATAACCTGCCGGATGGCTGGACGGCTTCGTGCGTTCGATCGAAATGAAAACCAGCCAGTATTTCCTCTCGATTAAACTTATCATGAACTTAATTCAATAAGAAAGCGATTATTTCCGCTGCAATAAGCATCGTCCGTGGATAATACAAGTCTTTGTTTATTCAATCGGATTCATGACTTCTTTTATATCACTTTTCCCCAAATTTTGCCGCTCCGTTGGTTACACGTATTAAATCTATATATACTTAATCGTAAATACAGCTGTAATACACGCCTGAACGCGTCTTTGCGCGAGATAGACACGATACTATAAATAATTTCGTTTTCAATCGGACAGTTTTAAATCACATCGATGTTTTTCTCAACCCAGGCTGTCAAAGTATGGGACACTAAAGAACACAGTTGTCTACAGACTGTACAGTTGAAATTCCCAACGAGCGTCCACAGCCGTCTACCAGAACACGGTTATTTTCCATGCCGTCTCATTCCACCTCCCGCTAACTGTCTCCTAGTCGCTGCTAATGATTACCTCGGACAACTCAAACTGGGACAGGTCGAAGAAGTCAAGAGCGCCTTGCCCGCTACACACGTCACACAGCTTTGCAGTGCCATTTACAATCCGTATTTTCGACAGGTAAGGTCAAAATGGCCCAGTTTGAAAACCAGTCATATCCAAAGTGAATTCAGTAAAAATGTTGTTGCTCCTGAACATAAACTGAGATTCCACTGTTCCATTGTTCCATACATCTTTCCAACAAAATAAAATCGGGGACTTTCTTTAAATTACATCGGCTTCTGAAATCTGAATGATCTAGGTTGTAACGGGTGCTGATGATTCGACGGTTGCAATTTGGGACGTCGATTCAGGGGGTAAAACGTTAGTATTCTCTAACGCTCACGGAGATGAGGAAATTACGTGTATGGTATTTGATAATACGTGGAGAAGGTTGATCACTGCTGCTAGGAATGGCACCGTCAAGGTAGGGGCTGCGTTCTTGTTATCGGCAAACAAAGGAGAGAGAATCATAATAATAGTAATATTGATACAGTACAAAAAGTAAAGACTAGGAGAGAAAAAAGAAATATACAAAAAAATCCATATTCACATGGAAAATAAGTATGTACAATTTGAATAATCTAAGGGCATACATTCGAAAGGTATCTAATTTCTACTAAGTTGAAAGTAAGGAGATGGACAAAACAGTACATAACAGTCAAAATATGCTTATAAACATTGATCAAAACTTTTTAAGGTCTGGAATTCCCAAAACGGTCACAATCTACACAAATTGGAACCTGTTGGTGACGTTGAAGTTACCGGTATTATACCACTAGCCGATAGACGTGTGATACTAACCGTTGGCTGGAGTAGAAAATTGAGTGTGTACGACGACTCGGATCCAGATGTAAGTGATCTGGCATAAACCTGAGAGGATCAAACTTCCTTACATTCATCAACTACTATAGTTCCACTGTTTTATCAATAATTCTGGATGACTCCACAAAATTTTCCTTTACCTTTCATAGTTCTATCATTTTCTTTTCAAACAGAATATGTACATCAAAGCTGATACGTCGTGGAAAGGAGGACAGGTTCACAAAGACGATATTCTAGCTATTGATTTCTGCCCTCCAAATCTTCTAGCCACAGCCAGCTATGACGGCGAACTGGTTCTATGGAGCACAGAAACAGAGAAAATGTACATGCGCTTACGAAAAGGGCAACCGTATAAAATGTAGATACCACTCTGAGATAAGTCCTGAATTTCCGAGGAAGTTTCACTAGATTTACTTTGATGAATGTTCGTTTCTCAATCAGGTCTCGACAGATGGAAAGTCTTCACGTTACTTTAGTTTCCAACAGTAGACCGAGCTCTCGGCCCGGGTCGAAAAACTCCCGTCCAAATTCGCGACATAGAAAATCCCACAAACCGGCGGAAGGGTAAATATCGAGTAGTCAACCGTCGATTATTTATTCTTCTTCAAGGTTCTTTTATCGTTGAATTGTTTGTTTCAAATAATTTCAGAGATCCAGTGCCCGTAGATAAATTACTATTTCTACCTAGTCGATATAAAAACGCTAAACGAAACGATGGTGCTATACTTATATCAAGCGAGGCTGGAGTACTCAAATGGTGGAGTATATTCGGTCAAAAACACGAATTAGGTAAGAAGAATGCGAGAAAATGTGAAACCGTGGTGGGCGCTGGCTGGCAATGCTTTCATTAATGTATATGCACTTTTCGCGACAGGTGAATTCTATGCTCCTGATAAAGAAGATGAATCCGTGTTGGCAATCGATGCTGATTCCGATAATACAACTATTGCTACTGGTGACACACAGGGTAACATTTCATTATGGGATATCGCAGATTACTGTACATTTCCCAGAGATATGGTAAGCTGTAGAAGGAAGCTTCATCTCCGAATCAAATGATTCCAGTCAATAAGTTGTGTCTATCTTTATAATTACAGAAAGTTACGACTAAACCGCCGCTGATTAGTAGCTGGAAGGCTCACGATAGTGCACTGGTCAGCGTTCAAATTATCGACCACGATTGTGGTCAATTCGTACTGTCCGCTTCTACTGACAAGACGGCGCGTCTCTGGTCAATTGAGGGCTATTACATCGGTACTTTCGGCCAGGTAAGGTTTCTATAGACTGGACAAAAATCGTGCTCTCTGAATCATACGGGATCATTTTTCGGGAACTCTTTTCTTCTTAGAAAAAATTGTGGAACCTCAAGCGCAGAAGAACGTGGGCACACCCCAAAGATCCTTGGTCAGTTCTTGATAGAGGTTCGTACACGAGTGTCAGGACATTAATTATATTTCGAGTGGTTTGAATAATGTTAGGATCTAGATTTTTTTTCGTGGAGGAAAATTATCTTTAAGAAACCGTTGTAACAAAGAAGCGTATTCGTCAATATAGGTAAAGTTATTCCCGAGGGAGCCAATGCCGTGGACACCGATACGCCCGCTAACGCTGATCGACCAGACACTGACGATGACGACACAAACGAACAGAAAGAAGAAGCCGACGAGTCACCATCACCTGATCATCTAGAAACAGATGGTACTAGACTCGACTTGATCGAGGAAGAACTAGACGAGGAAAACGATGATCTACCCGAACTGCCATCTGTTCATGTCTCATCAGATACTGATGACCAAAGACAAGTACGTAACATTCCGCCATTAGAAAAAATGAATAGTGTGCAACTGATAGGATTTCATTTGAACTGTTAGAGCTTCCGATAATATATACAGGACCCGATTCCACAGTTTGTGAGTTAGAGTTATCTCTGAGGGTTAAAATCAGTTCGTTTTTACTCAATATTCAAAATCAACTTAAAAGAACTGTTGAATTGGGTCGTGTACACCGATATTAAGCTTTGTACACCAATCTTATACCGGATAGAAAAACACATTATACCTTCTCACTGACACTGAAGTAGTAGTAATTATAAAATCTTCACTATTTTCATTTTTGGGAACGGTATCGAAGCTTGCAAAGCGACACATATAGTGTTTATCTTATGCCACCACGCACTCATGCTTTGTTTTTAGAGGCTAAAATCTAAGTCACTGGATAGTGGTGGTACTGCTGAGACAGGGGATTTTGTCATCGCTTTTCACAAAAACCGATCACAGACATTTGCATTTAGCTCCGACACTACACGACACAAGGTAACAAGTGGTTGTGCCGTATTCGAGCTCGAAGATATGATTATGGTTGTTCGAATTATCTTGAATTTTGCCAATGTATAACGTGTTTTTTTTCGAAACCCATTTTTTCGTAGACGCTATTGGGTATTCGGGCAGAACGCGATTTACTCCGTCAAAAGTTCAGTCGACAGGAACGTAGGCATTACGGTGATATCAACATCAAAACCATGTCACGAATGAATGGAAAAGTCTGCTCACCGTTTCAAGCTCTTGCGACTCCAGTAATTATTACAAAAAGTACGAAGATTTCATCTCTCGATATATTCCTTTTTCCTAATTTGTCGATTTCATGTGCGTATTGCAGGATATAACTGTGATACCAATACCTAGAGGACTGCCAGTTACACCTCGAATGGTTAGTAGAGGTTACACGTCCACAAATATGGACGAGGATTCTCTACAGAAAATGGACTTGCGATATTATTATCACGAAGGAGATGAACGGGGCAAAAGTGATGGACGAAGATCTCACAGACTACCGGCTATAAGAGGACGTAAAGGGCAACCTTCTGTGGCCACTATGTCCCGCGGCATTACGATGTAGGGAACGTTGTAGATTCTTAGATTCATCCCATTTTCTACAAACTAGCAAAATACCCTAAAGGGCTTGCTTGTGCAGGATTGGTGTTTGGCTCAGAATACGTTGCCTTAGCCAACAAAGATTTATCTAATTTTTATGTAAGTTGTTATAAAAATCTTTATAGGTTTATATTCATGAATAAACTATATGAATTGTAAACACATCGACGTTTTGTTCATGGGGTTTTTGTATAGGATTGCAAATATTTTCACTTGAAAATACGTAATGCGCCGATCTGGGGCCTAAAACGGACAAAAATGACTAGACTGGTTGTTTTTTTTTGCTGAGCAAAACATACATACGCAGCTATGGTAACTTCAATAATATTTTACCGTTTACCACGATGGATCTCGATGGATATTCTGACAACTCATCCAAGATAAAATACATAACACATAACCGTAGTAAAGATTTGGAAAGTTTTCCAAAGACAACTCGTAATGTAGTAAGAAAGGTTCTGAAAAGGCGTGAACTGCCAAAACCTAATGCCCCAATCTCTCTGATAGATTTATCAGCACCTTCAGATGGTCCTAATCTGCGACAAAGTAACCCCCGAGCAACTCCGAGAGACGGTAGGTTTAACCTATAATTGCATTGATAGCCGCTACTTTTCTGATTTGCCCCTAGAAAACGGTGCAGATCGGAAAATTGAGCGACGGACTTAAGAAGGATTCAAATTTTGGCTGGAATCTTTTATTAGCATTGTCTCACATGAACTACACACGACTGAATACAGTGGAAGAAATGAAACACATTCGTGTACCGGTTGATCAGGTCATCACCGTAATGAATAATGCCAGGAAATGTCCGTCTGAGCATGACGCTAAAGAAATATTAGCCATCCAGCACACATTCGCTAAAATTATGAAGTTATGGAGGCAGGCCGACAGGCTGAAGTCATTAGCTGCTCATTTGTTTGGTAAAGAATGGGTCAGTTGGTAAGCATTCGCATTCCGATACGTATTGAAACTAAGAGCGATGCAAATATATATCATTATTGATTAATTTCAGCAATTTGAAGAAAGGGTTCCGAAGAGTGGTTGCACAGGACTGCGCTGCTGCTGGAGACCAGGTTTCAACCCTTGTCATAGAAGTTGCCGTCGCTGATAAACATGTTGTATCACGGTGGAGTCGGTCTCGTCATACCGGTTCAAAATACACCTGACCCCTCTATGTACGAACAATAATATTTCTACAAAAAATTCAAAATGTTTTCTTTTTTTCTGATTTTTTATTGATATGATATGATTTATTTATCATACAAAATGTTTACAGAATTAATTAATGAATAATATACATACAATGTAATAATATCAGATGAAGGCCTGCCTCGAAGCATCAGTTGACTCGTACCAGAAAGCAGCCGAAAATTCATAATTTCGTAAAGATTTGTTTTATCATGAATTATAAAATATATTTCGATATCGAAACGCAATGAATCACTCGAAAGTGATCACTGGAAATCGTGATTGAAAATAATTCACATCGATTCGAGGACCCTTCTCGATTTCGATCATCAATCTGCCCGAAAGTTGAAAGTGGTCAAGGAAGGAACTTGCTCTTATGGAATTACCTGATTTTGGTTTAGAATTAAACACCCTTTCTCATAATACACCATCCGATCGATTGCCTATGATACCCTCGAAAAGCCCGGTTAATGTGTCATCTTTGAATCAGTGTCATAATATTAGCTGTTCTGATTATTCATATCGTTTTGTACACGAGATTTAAGTGATCAGCTGCTCATTAACTAAAACGCGACTTCTAAGATCCCGTCGTCAGATATATCGAAACCATGACGTCACGGTTTTCCTGTTTTATATATGAAATCACACCGGTACTGTAGTGTATGCATACACACAATACACAACAGCTGTATCGATCACTCGGTGGTCGGCGCGCAATGATATCACATCGAAACCAACACCGAAACTTTTATTTCATTCCCGAATTCAGTATCGAAAGTTACAGTATAAATATGGCTCCGTCTTTCACCATAATCATAATACAAAACAAAAAGCAATATGAAAACATCTGGTCTTATCCCGGGTAAGATTTATATTTCGTGGACTTTTCTACCAAACTTTAACAATTCAAAAGTTCAAATTAATCTCTTCTCTACTGAACTAATGGATTAATCGTTTTTACTTAAGATATGATTTTGGTGTTGAACATTTCAGTTCTTCAAATTGTAACAATATTTTTGATGAGCGGTTGTCTCGTCCAAGGACGTTCACTGTCGTCAGAATCACCCGTAAATCGTCCATGCGGTACACCCTTTCAATCACTACCGGAAAATACAACGACTGCTGATCCGGGTTGGGGAAATTATGTGCGTCGTTCAGGTGTTATCAGGTCGATGGTCAGCGATCTCATGCAGTTATATGTAAGTATTTCCGCAACTTCTTCCATGGTAAAAACAATTAATGTCTTTGTATTGATTTAGCTTCAATGTAATATTTATCATTTCATTCGCATGTTATTTTAATTTCTAATTCAGCATTAACGAAATCAATGTCATAAATTAAAATCAAAACTTAATCAACAATTCACCAAGTCCATGCCGCCCCGGTTAACATAATTCGTTTAGTTTTACATTGTACACAATTGAAAAAAAATTATTCAAATCAATCACTTTTAAAGCGTCAACGAAGGAACGTAAGTAGAAAAACTCATTGAAATTCTGGTGTGCTGACAACTTACCTTAAATTGACTTTCTACGTTACATGCATTTATGGGGTTTTAGAGGTTTTAGGTTTTAGGGTCACATGTTAAGTTGAAGTAGCCCCTCATTTATGTTAATTGGTCAATTGTATACATCCAAATTTACATCGTTTATAGGATTAGATCGTTTATTTAGGATCATGTAATTCATTGAATGCCAAAATGTCAAAATATAAATCTAATGTGTAATATTTTCACATTTAAGGTGACCAAACGAATCAAGAGTCAGTTGATAATCAGCTCTTATGACGTGTTCTCTATACCGGGATTTCCCCAGGCTCCGGTCATCACCAGTGTCACCGATCTGAACTTAAAAACAAACACGTTTCTCGACGATGCTTACAAAAACCTAGCCATATCGTACATGTATATCGAGCAGATTCTACTGGACGAAGAAAAACTTGTCGCTGAATCGTTCAGCGCTCGAATTACAGCACTTATGAAACGTATTAAAGAGGACATGCTTTGTTCATTAGCTATGGATCTGCATTCTCGAGGTGTTAAACACGCGTGGACGGCTGATGACATCGTCCCAAACCAATACAAGGACATCGACGACTTCTCCACACGCAACTTAAGAGACTACATAATATTGAGAGATATACGTAAAATTATTGACTATCAAATTCGTGTCATGAACTACAAGAAGGACGTAAAATCCAACATCATTCCAGCTGCCGCAAATTAGTGTTTGCATTTGAAAACTGATGATAATATTTTGTAAATTCTCGTGAATCACCAATGCAACATATTTTGAACTCAATTATTAACCAATCATTTTATAACATGAAATATCGTATTTGCCTGTTATTTGTTTTTGTTTCGCGCTTTTTGCAATGAAAAATATTTGTCACTGTTTTACAACGTTTTATGGTGAATAATGTGGTGTTTTTAGTGTGTATCATTGTAGTAATCTGATAATAAAAGATATATTTTTAGATAAATTCCTTTCTAGTTCGATCTCAGTTGCCATTTTCACGGAGGTGTTGCAGGAAATCGACTTCGATGAGCATGTTTCAGATAAAGGAATCAATTAAGAATGACATCTCGTAACTGTTTAACTATAAAATCCGATTCCTCATATCGCTTTTCACACTCGACGCGAAGCCTATCATCAACTGTATCCGTGTGCAATGGAATTAGCGGTAATATTAATCTAACACTGAAATCGATAATCAAACAATTTTCTTTAACAAAAAAAACTAAATTTTCAACATGACTTAAAGATCATGCAAAATGTGCTTTTGCCAGAATCGTCTATGATCTTTGAGAAAAGGATCACAGGCTAACAGGCGACACAAGGTCACAGGCGACACAAGGTCACAGGCTAACAGGCGACACAAGGTCACAGGCGACACAAGGTCACAGGCTAACAGGCGACACAAGGTCACAGGCGCTGATGAAACTTCACGAAGTTTTTCATTGAAATGATATGATTTATTTTTCATATATAATTATTACCGAATGAATGAATGAATAATATACGTACAATGTAATAATATCAGATGAAGAACTGGTTCGAAGCATCAGTTAACTCGTACCAGAAAGCAGCCGAAAATTCATAATTTCCTACAAATTCGTTTTATCATGAATTATGAAATATATTTCGATATCGCAACGCAATGAATCACTCGAAAGTTGGAAATCGTGATTGAAAATAATTCACATCGATACGAGGACCCTTCGCGATATCAATCATCAAACTGCCCCAAAGTTGAAAGTGATCAAGGAACATACTCTTATAGAATTACCTCATTTCGGTTTAGCATTATAAACCCTTTCTAATAACACACCATCCGATCGGCTCATAGCCTATGATATACAGAGAAGCTGTTTAAGCGTCATTTTTGAATCAGTGTCGTTTTTATTTCCTGTACTTATTATTTATATCGTCTTTTACACGATATTAAAAGTGATCAGCTGCTCATTAACTAAAACGCGACTAGTAATTTCTATCCGCCAAATATAGATCCCGTCGTCAGATATATCGAAACCATGACGTCACGGTTTTCCTGTTTTATATATAAAATCGCACCAGTACTGTAGTGTATGCATGCACACAGTACACAATAGCTGTATCGATCACTCGCTGGTCGGCGCGCAATGACATCACATCGAAACCAACACCAAAACTTTTATTTCATTCCCGAATTCAGTATCGAAAGTTACAGTATAAATATGGCTCCGTCTTTTACGATAATCAAAATACAAAACAACAAGCGATATGCAAACATCTGGTCTTATCCCGGGTAAGTTTTATATTATGTGTAGTTTTCGACCGAACTTAAGTAAGTTTTATATTATGTGTAGTTTTCGAACGAAGCAATTTAAAAGTTCAAATTATACTCTTCTCTACTGAACTATTGAACTAATCGTTCTTACTGAAGATTTAATTTTGGTGTTGAACATTTCAGTTGTCCAAATTGTAACGATATTTTTGATGAGCGGTTGTCTCGTCCAGGGACGTCCACTGTCGTCAGAATCACCCGTAAATCGTCCATGCGGTACACCCTTTCAATCACTACCGGAAAATAAAACGACTGCTGATCCGGGTTGGGGAAATTATGTGCGTCGTTCCGGTGTTATCAGGTCGATGGTCAGCGATCTCATGCAGTTATATGTAAGTATTTCCGCAACTTCTTCCGCAATAAAAACGATTAATGTCTTTGTATTGATTTAGCTTCAATGTGATATTCATCATTTCATTCGCATGTTATTTTCAATTTCCAATTCAGCATTAACGGAATTAATTTCACAAATTGAGGTCAAAATTAAATCAACATTCACCATATTAATCCTGCCTCGATTATCATAATTCGTTTAGTATTACATTGTACACAATTTTTAAAAGTTTATTCAAATTAATCACCTTTAAAGCGACAACGAATGAACGTAAGTAGAAAAGCTCGTTGAAATTATGGTTTACTGACAACTAACCTTAAATGTAGTTTTACTGCCACTTTCTATCGGTGCATTGTATTATCAAATGTTGTATATCAATCCATCACAAAATCTATCATTCTTTACATATATAATTCTAGCTCAATCCTCTCTGTTCAGACTATAAGACTTTCTATATTACATGCATTTATAGGGTTTTAGAGTCTCTAGTTTTTAGGGTTTTTAAGTTTTAGGGTTGCACGTTTCGTTTAATAAAAGTATCCTTTCTGTTTTATTTATCTTTGGTCAATGGTATATATTTATATTCATGTCGTAAATAGGATTAGATCGTTTATTCAGAATCATATAATTTATTTAATGCCAAAATCTCAAAATATAAATCCAACGTGTATTTTTTACATTACAGGTGACCAAACGAATCAAAAGTCAGATGATAATCAGCGCCTATGACATTTTCTCAATACCGGGATTTCCCCGGGCTCCGGTCATCACAAGTGTCACCGATCTGAACTTAAAAACAAACACGTTTCTCGACGATACTTACAAAAATCTAGCCATATCGTATACGTATATCGAGCAGATTCTATTGGACGAAGAGAAACTTGTCGGTGAATCGTTCAGCGCTCGAATTACAGCACTTATGAAACGTATTAAAGAGGACATGCTTTGTTCGTTAGCTATGGATCTGCATTCTCGAGGTGTAAAACACGCGTGGACGGCTGATGACATCGTCCCAAACCAATACAAGGACATCGACGACTTCTCCTTACGCAACATAAGAGACTACATAATATTGAGAGATATACGTAAAATTATTGACTATCAAATTCGTGTCATGAACTACAAGAAGGACGTTAAATCCAACATCATTCCAGCTGCCGCGAATTAGTGCTTGCATTTGAAAACTGATATTTTCCATTGTTTGAACATTTCAAATAAGATATTTCGTAAATTATCGTGAATCACCAATACAACATATTTTGAAGTCACTTGTTAACCAATCATTTTATAACGTATTGAAATAATGTATTTGCCTGTTATTTGTTATTGTTTCGCGCCTTTTTTGCAACGGAAAAATATCTGTCATTGTTTTTGGATGTTTTATGGTGAATAATGTGGTGTTTTTACTTTTTACTGTATAAATGATTATGATCATAAAGATCTCTGGTGCTGTGCTTGGTTGGGTTTCGCTAACAATGTCACATAACAAAAGCTCGAATCATTTTATATTGTAATCTAGAATCATTGTAGTAATCTGATAATAGAAGAGATATTTTTAGATAAATTTCGTTCTTCATTTCACTCTAAGTTGTAATTTTCATGGATGTGTTGCAAGAAATCGACTTCGATGAGCGCTTTTCAGATGAAAGAATCACTTTAAGAATGACATTTTTTAACCGGTAAAACAATAAAATCCGATTCCTCATATCGCTTTCCACATTCGAAGCCTATCATCAGCTGCATCCGTGTACAATGGAAGTACAAAAGAGGTGATTATGTAAATACGTTAATCTAATACTGAAATCGATAATCCAACAATTTTCAAAACTCATTTTTCAATATACTGTATCATAATACGACTGATTTAAAGATGACGCAAAATGTTCTTTTTCCAAAACCGTCAATAATCCGTGAGAAAAATCGGTAAAACACCTGGCAGATTATCATTAATCATTACTGGTTTATATATTAAGATATATATCTAATGCTGGGATACTCGGAGTTTCAGTGTAAACTTCGACATGTTACTGATGTGGAAGGTTCTTGTGTTGTTGTTGTTTGTTCTATCTCTGTCAGCGGATGTTTATGGCGGAGAAACGGGTGCGTTTGGCGTTTCTTTTTTTGAGGTCCATTTGTGAATTTGCGAATAGGAATTAAATGAATTACTTACATTTGTGCTTTATGCGAAAGAGCAAATTTAAAAGCAAGTTTCTTGAGCTTGTTATTCGTACTTCTAATTCAGAGGAAAGGCGTCATCCGATAAAAAGAGTCTGGAAATGCAACATAGGTGCATGGTTCGGTAAGTTGATTTAATTCTAACCTTCATCATCAAATGTATCGAAAAGGAACACGGATTAACGAAAATGTGAAATACATGCATATATATTTCCCAGATATCAGTTTTAATCGCAAAGAAATAAAAATAATTAATATGTGGAATGATTTGGTTATGGATTCAAAAATAAATGTGTTTTAAGAATTGAAACCTGACTCAAAAGAGCAGGCCTGGGCCTACAGACCTACAGTAAGGGCTGGCCTGGGCCTACAGGCCTACAGTAAGGGCAGGCCAGGGCCTACAGACCTACAGTAAGGGCAGGTCTGGGCCTACAGACCTACAGTACATACTGACTTCTCCCAGTCGAGTAAATTATAATCGTATAATTGAAAGGTAATCCTTAAAATTTATACATTTGTGGTATGAGACATCATCAAATCCGCGTCAACTCCGTTCGTGAACTTATCATTTCAGGCTCACGTAGTCGCTGTAAAGGGATGCTTTCAGCTAAGCGCAAACCATCTGGCGGAAAAAAACACGACGCGCAATGAAACGTCAACAGCAAAACTCGGAAATATTATGTTCCGACATGTTTCTGCGATTATTATAAATTATGCTACAAAAAGTCATTAGAAATAATATCTCTGAAAAGTCTAAAACATGCTTATGTTGTTTTTTCTTAATCTGATCATAAGATTATCGACACAATGGTGTAAGACGTCACGTTTCTCAAATTGTATCGATAATCTTATTATTCGCGGTAGCTGTAGTTTAGAGTAGTTTAAACCACTGATGATTATGTATGTTATCAAAAATGAACAAAGAGAATGTGTTTTTTGATGTTATTGAATATAATCCCCTCTTACCGCAGAGTGGGATAACCTGCGATATAGGATTATACTCTAAGCAGGTATTACCATCATTTGCATGTTCGTTAAGTGAAAAAAGTAAGCAGAAGCGACCGTAAGACACTTCCCGAATTCCAGCATTCTACAAGAACACCAAATCGTCGGTTTTAAACACAGGGTTTCTCATACATACAAAACGATGTTCATTTCACACGCTTGATTCATACCCGCGAATGAATTCTTAACGACATCTAGTCGAATTATAATCTACGCGTCACATTACGTTAGAAAATAAATGTTTCCGGACACATATAAACTCGGCGGCTGACTAGTCACTGCGGATAAAAAGTAAAATACAACCGCAACTTCTACAACGAGCATCGATCGCTAAAATGAAATATATCGTTCCTGATTGCGATGACGTCTTAATTACAACTTTAGTTCAATTTGCGATAAAACGCGCAAGATTTATGTCTCGGATGAAAGCGAATACTCGATAGGATTTCATTTACTTTTCTATTTATAGATGGTTGACCGAATTGAATATCAGACGCCTATAGTAGATTAACCCCACTCAAACGTGGAAAACAGATAATGAGATTATAAGCTCACTATATAAGTTACGTAAAAGTTTTAAAATCAAGGATTTATTCAATCAAAGTTAGAATACAGGACGTTTCGATCTCACACTAGAGATCTTCATTAGGGAAAAACAAAAAAGATCCCGAGTGTGAGTTCGAAGAGTCGTGTCATTTTGATTAATTAATTTGATTGAATAAATTCTCGATTTTGAAGATTTTAATCTGTATATATAGTGGGTTTATATCTGTATCAGACGCCTATGTTTCTAGCGTTTTCTTGGTTCGGTAAAAGGGAAATCTGGGTTTGTATCATCTTTAACATCTCGAATACATGCGTTAACTCCCCTATCAATCAAACAGTTGGAATGGGCGTCAATAGGAAGGCCGTCTGTACCAGCAATTCGTGATTGTGACTAAGAAATGTCCCTTCGTGTCGTGGTACATCGACTTTGATTATTGGTTAGCAGTAAATGCCATCAATTAATGAATAGAATCGGATCTGAAGAGAAGGTGACAGGAAATAAGTGGCGCCAGTATTATTTTACAACATCCAACATGCAAGTAACAACGAGGATTGATGAAGTGCACAGTGCACAAGTGTCTATGTATAAAAATGGATTAGAATTCATTATTTCATTTGACGTACATGGAGATTGAACCACCAACTTTTAGAATACACGACAGCGCGTACGAGTTGAACCACTAGTCGATTATGCATTATGATTTCACTTCTATCTTCGCTGAGAAATGTTGAAACAGGTTTGAAATTACCACCCAAGACCAACACTTGAACACGAACGGAAAACGGAAATATAAACATATTACATTCTGGCGAGATATGATTGAAACTAATCGTTCGTTACGTTCGTTTGAAACGTTTTATATTTTTCACCAATAAATATCGAGGAATTAATTGTCTCATTCATAACCAGGCATTGCACTTTTTGTTTGGTTCATCAGATATAACAATGAAACATACTGGATTCAATCTATGAGCGCCATATTGTGACGTATGTACAAGCAAAAAGTCCTGTTATTCCGCTGCGTGGAAAAAGAAATATACATATCCCCAGCCACATCTAATCTAGTTGCTTTCCTATTCAAGGTAGGAATTCGTAAGATACGGATGGAATGACCCTAAGTCGTAAACGAAGACAGCAATGGGTGAAGCCCTAACAGATTCAATAATAGCAAACCATCGTAAAACGCGTTAGTTGAATGGCAATTTCCCTCGACACGCAAAATAGCTTCGGCTTGAGGATCTTTTTATCTTTCAGACGAATGGAACGGGCAGGTTTATGACAAAATAAGCGGACGAACCTGGGTCGTAAATCAAAACGCTTGGTCAACGGCATTTACAATTACGTGGATATCTGTCGAGTAAACATACACAGTTTTCCAATTGCGAGTACAGTTATATACGAGCCGTCAAATTCCGCGTGATTTGCGCTGCTCAATCCGGATGTATTTGTTTTGCATAGGGATCACTTTGTGTTTTTGCAAACAACATAATTCAAGTGATCAATAGATAGTTCGATACGTGCACCGATCTGTCGTAATAGGATGTCACTCGAAAGACATTCTGGACACACCCTGGTTCAGATGATAATAGAATCACTTAATCAAAGTCTGTCCGTATATATTCGTTTTCAATATCAAATATCCCAAAATCTGTATCTACTTTTGATTTACTGTGTTTATTACTTAAGAGAAAAATATATCTTCTTGTTTGAATACCGAAGACGCACATCAGTTCGAACGGGTTCGGCTGTAACACGGATTTAAATCGATTCACTAGGATCCGATAGAATCTTTTCGTTTCGCAGAAGATGTCTGTAAACATGGTGCCGATCTTTAACCTCGGATCTATCAGAGTTGTAAAAGTCGTCGATTGAAGGCTCGCTGTTTAAACTAAGCGTGTAAGCCTGTGCGTAAATGTTTTTCGGTATGAGGTAATGAATGCTTTACTCCGATGACTGATCTTATTGAATGGCGGAATTTGCATTTTCATAAATGTTATATCTGCCGCCAAGTGATTGCATTGATAGACAGGCACGTTACGGGTTACGCACCAAGAACAGTTTTATATACATTCGACATAAACCTTTTACATAATTTACGAACATACCTAATTGCTCTATTCTGTTTAATTAACGGCCACACTAGATTGATATTACGTCGAAAAGGCGGGTAGCGTGGCCGAGTGGTCTAAGGCGCTGGTTTTAGGCACCAGTCTAGAAATAGGCGTGGGTTCGAATCCCACCGCTGCCAGTACTTTTATTGTTTCAATGTCACCGTTCAATTCATTCTTTTTGACCTTAAAATAGGGAATTCACTCTTATTTTTTGATTGATTGATTTTAATTTGATCTAAATTAAAAAATTTGTATCCCCATCAGACCCTTTGACCACTGTTGGCGGGGATGACGAAGGTCGTTTGATTTTGCAATTGGAAATCGAAGTACAGATGAATTCGGATGATCGGTCAAATACAAAACTGTATTTTCTTGAATTGAAGTGAATGATTGGAAATCTCGGTTCGTTTGAACAATTTTCCAAACAGCCAGAAGCTGCAATAGAAAGTGAAATCGTTAGTTGGTCTAAAACAGGTTAGCAAAAGGTCAAATTGCATCCGTTTATGGAGAAACCCATCCTCATCGGAAGATGTCAACTACTTTCCTTCAGAAACCAGGACACTCGCATGGATAATTTTTCGTATGGAAATGTGCTTCATTCTCCAAGATTTTATCTAGTAAACGCGCGGAACAGGACGGCAGTTACATCAACATCTAGCCGAGAAGAAAACTACAAAAAAAGACTAATACACGCGATGGAAAACAACCAAAAATATAAGAATGGACAATATACGATATTCAACAATTATCTTACAAGTGTATTAAATCAGGCAGCCAATAATTAATCCCAATCAGTTCAGGCTGATTGGAAGATTGTTTACATGAACCGGAACTGAAACTTCTTTTTAGATAGAGAATCTGTAAATTCAACCGAAAAAACCGTCTGTTTCGTTCCCAGCAGGTGTGATGGGTTTGTTAGGAACACAATATCAAATCAAATCAATTGAATAAATAATTGCGGCAATTCCATATGTCCAAACCATTAAGCAGGTAGCGTGGCCGAGTGGTCTAAGGCGCTGGTTTTAGGCACCAGTCCAGAAATGGGCGTGGGTTCGAATCCCACCGCTGCCATAAGTTTTACTACTCCAAGTGACCTTTCAATGCATGTTTAGAGGGTAAAGAAATTAAGCACTTGATTCATTGATATTTTGTTCACAAATTCACCCTGAAATAGTAGCATTATCGCCACTCGAGCGAATTCCCTACAGAATGTTGGAATTGTATTTTGATGGCATTTACGTCGAGTTACTTTTTATAGCCTGCAGTTAAATTGAAACTCAACTACAGTTTGGACGCGTCGTAGATCAGACTTTATCGGGGCCTAAATCAACGGGTTCAGAATTTTAAGTGCCCCACAATTCACCGCATTTAGTCGGTAAATTTGAGAGTTGTCTCTCGACGTACATTTCACACTAGTCTTGAGTCGATGATTACGCAGTCCAAGGAGACCTGTATTTCAACTAATCATAGACAAGTGAAACGCATTTTCGTAGAAAATAAAAGCGAATGACTCTCTCGTCACTTAACTGAATGATGTCTGAGTTTCTGTGCAAACGCCATTAATGATGTAGTAAGCTACGGATAACTGTATGATTGTGATCACAGCCCCAATATTTCCCTGAAAGTAACGCCAACAACAGTTTACTTTTTTCAGATATATGCAAAACATATTCGTTCCATTCAACCTGTTTTGTTAATTTCTGTAAGAAATATTCCCAAGTTGTTGGGTGATACCCGTGAGGGTATTTAATATGCAAATGGAAATTGCCCTTGGGACACCTATTTCATTAGCTTAAAACGAGAGATTATAGAATTAAAAAAATTCATTCTTCTTCGCAAGCGAATACATCTTCGATATGAATATTTAAGGGTCTAACGAGAATGTGAAGGAAGATAGTCAACGAATGATGAGGCTGGTTGCGCGCGCGCTGATTCGACGCAACTCACGTCCGACTCGGTCTCATCAATCCATTAGTGCATCAACTCGAGTAGCGCAAACACGTGTTCATTCGGTTGTCGTCCGTTGCGTCTGTAGCCATCATCATTTCACGCGACACCTGATCGTCAATTACGATGATCTACATACTTATTGAGGACTTAGTTCTTCTATAGGTAAGTCGGTGATTGATATACCGGCACCTTTTACCAATTCGCACACAGTTCGAATATTTTCCATCTGTTCCGACGACTAACGCTCCGACATAGATCGACTTGCGTCTTGATAAACATTGACGGTTTGCTTTTCGTTGAAAGCATTGTGTTGGAAATTGATACTTAACAAAACTTTTCCTCCAGATAAAAACGAAGAAAGTGAAACAGTTCTACCGGTAATCGCCGACGTAAAGCGAAGCGAGCCTCGAGCAAACAACTGATGCGTTTCACTCCCGTAAGAAAACAACAGAAGGGCGAAAGAGCAATATGATCGCTTGCACGCGCGGATGCAAAGGAAAATATTTGACTAAGAAGAAGAAAGGTAAAAAATCGTTTATTATTTTTGTTCGAAAAGATTACGTTTATGACTAAACAAAAATTAGATCAACTGTTCATCTTCGGCTGATTAATTAGATCAACTTTTATTTAGTTGAAAAAAAGGCAAAAATAGTAAAATCTCAAACCTTATCATCATACTTAATGTAATAACTGGCGCATCGATCTATATTCAAAACTAATAGATATTTGTTTGTAAATTTGTTTACCAGGTGTTCAAATTTGATATCCAATTCGAACTTATCAACCGGTCTGAAATTTCAGCTATTCAGAATATAATTTGAATGTTCGTTTCGCTACTCGCTGCGATATGAAGCCCGCACTAATACCACGTTTTCAGTGAGTTTGCAACCGCGTTTTCTTTTCGATTTTCGAAAGGTTGTCATTAAAACGTATCGGTTGGTAGCATTTGAAAAGCGCAGTTCGTTCGTTCGTGAGTAATTCTATGCAATCTCACAAATATACTTGTAAAAATGAACACGTTTTCCGATTGTTGGCATTACCTCGTCGCTGGTAACCATGTGCTATCAATAAAGAAACGTTGTGGCAAGCATTTATGCGGATGCGGTAACGACATTTCCGTAATGAGAGTATCGAAAAAAGTGTACATGAGGTAGATAAGAAATGACCGCGCGTGCTCTATTCAAAAAGCCACATTAATCAGGCACGCGTATGGTTCTTGAAAAAAAAAGATGAAATAGATGATAGATTTGGTGCAATTCATAAAGTTTTAGAAAGGTTTACGGATTCCGCAGGCGTTGTAAGTTGTCCCGTTGTGTATTTTCAGGAAAGCTCATATTTCCTAGATTTTTACGAAGCTTCATCTTATAATCTTCAAGAACATAAAGTATATCTAATCGTATTTACAGAATTTCCAACAAAAAATAGCTGCACTTTCCGTTACTTCATTCGATACTTTCCTGACTTGAGAAATAAGAGACGAACATTACATTATACTTTATTTACAGTTACAATAACTTTTTATTTCATCACATAATATTTGCGCATTTGTTAGGAAAACCTGTCTCATGTGGTGTGTTATCGGATCCTACGATGCGGCTCCAAAGCCTTGCGATAAACGCTATACCTGCATTTTTTAAATTGCATCAAATTGCTTTAAATGGAAGCTGTTGTTCCTCGTTGTTAAAGACGTAAAACTCTATCACTGAGTGCCAGGTGGTTGTCTGAAACTCCTATCGGCGAAGCTATAGATTAAGCGAAATAGTTGTCATTTCGATCGTCGTTACAAATGAAATAAAGATGCACGCGTCGTTGCAATAAGTGATTTCTTTGACAGATGTCTTGATACACATTGAAAATGATGATTTCACGACGCGCACAGTGATACAAACCGAGCTATCACCGCACGAGAAAGAGTCACGATATAGACGTTGTCCACGGCAATTTTCACTCCAGTCATGAATTCCGAAAGCATGAACGAAATAACGTTGATAAATTAAGGCCTTGTTTATCGACTGGCTGGAGAAGCTAATTCGCTGAGTCTTGTAGACGTTTCCACTTCGTTTCTCTCTCGCTTAATCGAATAGCAAGTAGATTGCAGCGCGCATGCATTCGAATTGACGCCCGACGGTCCATAGCATATTATTACGTTCATGATTTGTTAATTAAAAGGCGCACCAACGAGAGAATAGGTTGTCGAATACTGATTAATAGAAATTTGGCGCTTTGTAAGAAATAAATAAGCGCGCAGAGGCCACGTCAATTTTCGACCGCCGGTCGCCATTGTTGACAAGATCTATCTGAATAATCCGTTTAAGAATCATTTTATCCGCACGCGGACACTGTTCATCTTCAGCTGATTACGTTCAGACGAAACGGCGGAACAATTCTGGAAATCTCATGAATTAGACTTGAATGCGTATATAAGCAACGGATAAACATCTGAAAATAAGGCGGCAGAAATTCTGACTAAGAAGAAGAAAGGTAAGAAATCGATTTCATAACGAATGCGTATAAGCAAACATACATCGAATACATCTTTATGTATTTTTGGTATAAGGTTACATGTATTCGTAGGAAAGCGTGTCAATAAACTTATTCGATGGCAGCAGTGACATATGATATTCACATCGGTTTGTGCCGGCGCACCTAACTGCAGCGAATAAAACTTTTCAACTTGATTGAATATTGTTCTAATGTCTTTTTTAAGATACGGCTGGAAATAACATGTACAATAAATTGCTATAGCCTCTTTTAAAGATATGCAGCCGGAAAATTGATCAGCCGTTTAGAGGAAACGGACTGCTGCAATTGTATAAAGCTATTATGCATAATTCGCCTTTTCCTTTATTTATGGTTAACACCGCATCAGCCCGCGTCCTGTGGGTTTTCAAATAGGAAGAAAAGTCGAAATCAAGACAGGCCGTTACGGAAAGGCTTCGAGGAAGATGGATGCACTATGCATGTCCCAAAATGAATAATGCACACACCGTATCCTTCCTCGTCTGATAGAGACACATCTGCAAACAGCCCGTAGGATCATTTCGATGGTAATAGAACTGTTGATTGTAGCCATTTCAAAGCTAATTATCAAATTATAAGCCGTGCACGAGATGGTGAGGCGATTTCAGGTGCGTTCTCATTCAGTCACAAAACACGGCTTACGTTTGATATTTACTAAATATTTTGTCGAGAATCAGTTCCACTGTCTACTCTGTAATCTCTATCACGACGAAAAACCAAATGACATTGTGAGATTTTATTCACTGGTCGTAAAAGACGTAACACCCACGTTTTGCAAGGAGAAATCTTCACGCTATAAAAGCGGCAGATATTTCACGGATAAAAGCATTCGTAAGAGGCTCGGATATTGAGTCGCATATTAATACTAATTCTTTTACCACATGAGTTAGACGACAGAAGTTATTTTGAAGCTTTATCGTTCACAGCTAATTAATCATGATATTCATTCGACACTGTCTATTATTTCAAGTTGTTGGACACGTTTAATGGTAGACCAATGCCCCTTGAGATGAATCGACAACGAGATAAACAATAACATATGAGAAAAAGAATGATGAAATAATGCGCATATACGTGCCGTCATTAGGTTTGAATTCTTACAAGAAACTCGATGTGAAATCTCAGTTGCAAATAGATTCGTCCGACGAAATGTTTGCGTACGAATAGTAGAAAAAGTGCGCATGCACGATGCTAGTGTTTACATTCGTGAACAAACGGCAGGTTTTCAAGTTGTCCTGGTAAACATCCACGGGGGTAGTTTATTCAATGATTTATTCATGTGAATAGTACCGAATCCATTGTTCTATTAGTTTGAATAAAAACGTGTAACCCCTTTTTTTATCGATAAAACATGAGTTTACAATAAAGCGACGAATTTCGGAGGAGGAAATCATCTCGTTGACCTCAGATATTCTCAGAGATGTTTCGGGGGGGGGGGGGGGATTTAATGCGATTGAGAAGTAACACTACTGTACTAGATTTCGTTCCCTCACTTTGTCGGAATGGACAAATTTCGACAACTCATCACACAAACTTCCGTGAAATTACTTACTACTGATTTCCCTAGACACACGCCCTTTGTCTACACGGAATTAAACGTGGTCCTTCACTTAATACTCTTAATACTTTCTCTCTGGACCAGCTCAACCAATGGGAACCTGAAACTTAGAGTAGCAGCCTTTCTGGCTAGTCTTCCCTTTAGCCTGTTGGACATTGTAAAACCACTGGAAAAACAATTCCACTTACGGGTTGATCTGGCGACCAATCTGTGGGGTTTATAGTTTCGGTCTCGAGGTGGTACGCCGAGCAACTGACGTAACTACGCGGTTTAGAAGTTAGAAGCTTATCAGAGTGCAATATCTATAAGTCTAGAACGGGAGGGGGGTAATTCTACCTTACACCTCACTGACTGTCGAGTCATTCTTCATTAGAAATAACGCACGGATTTCATGCAAGCATTCGTCGTAGGTTTTTTTCGCCTCTACCGCAGAGAAGCAATCCGATCAAATCGTTTCCGACATCGCAAGAGTACGATTACTGTTTTTCGACGGATGGATTGTGTCTGTTATCTTAAGATTAGTGAGAAAGGACTGACAAAATGTTCACCACGAATGAAATCTACACCCGACCATTCATTGGCGACTAATGGTGAATTAACGCGCGTATGATTTTTTTTTACGCTAAGGATGCTGGATATTGATATCTATCTCATCACGAAAATCTTACCTCCACAATTATCAATCGGAGCGGTTTTTCAAAAGTCATGTATTAGTTAGTGTTATCTAATCTCTGTGCGTAAGGGCCTTACTCGGTCGATAAAGATAAGTTCATTATTCGATTATTTTGGGACTATCAAGCTTCATGTGCTATACAGTGGCTATTTTTTATAGTGCCAATTCCATAACTTAAAAAAGGTTATTTGCGTTATCTCAAGTTGACATGAAATGACAGCCAGTTTCTCTCGACTCTTGTAGTTATTTAGCAATCATTACCAGCGACGGTCGGCATAATTCAGACTCGCGTTACAGTTCAAATATTATTCTGGCTTCTGGGCAAGAATAAATCAAATTTATTAAGAACTGTAATCGAAGGCGGAGAAGACACCGCAAGTCGCTCGGTTGCATTCAGACGTGTGGCCTACGGGTTGAAGGAACTCTGACAGGATCATAAAGCCGACGCATTGCTAGCACTACGGGTAGGTGCGCTCACGAAAACACTAAACCACTAAACGAAATGAATATAAATCCTATGAATTCTCGTCCTTTCACGTTTTGCACGAATTATGCTAAATCCACGTTTGCAGCTTAGAGCACGGAGATATATCTTTCATTAAGTCAGAATAATCACCCGCAAGCTCTTCATGTGATTCGAAACCATACTACTACGATGGCTACCCGCGGTAGTCCTTGATATTGTATTATTGTATGGAGACAAAACGTGTTTGTGGGTGTTACTTTTTTCCTGGTTCGCCATATCTGCCCATCCGGCCCCATCATAATCAAAACGTAGCCGATCGTACGACAAGTAAGTATAGATCAAAGGGAAGTTGAAAACGGTATCAGACCTTATGGTAATCACGATACCTTTCGTGAATCGTTGGATTAGGTCTAGGAGATTTGAGCTTTGAAAGACCAATATTCTGGTGTCAAATCAGGCATAATGAAAACCAACCCGCTTGAAAAACAGTTTCTTAAGCTGGTTAAAAGAAGTCTTGTTCACGAAAAAAAAACTTCTTGATCTTTCCCTGTGAATGAGCCTCGCCAAATGATCACCGTGTTTAAGTTATTGCCGCGAGCGGATCAAAATCTTCGGAAAAAAAAACGAATATTTTGATTAGATTTTCTGTGAGAATTACAGCATTAAAAATATACCACCATCGACGACGGCAAACACAAAAACAGGAAATCGCTCTCCACTTTCAAAACAGCTAGCATCAAACCAAAGTTTGAAAACATATTACGCTTTCAAAACCAACATTCCAGCATCTTGTTTAGGTCGCTTTAGATTCGCAACTGGCTGTTTACTTCATGCGCATCTAAAATGTGCGAAGGTTTCATTTCTTCAGTTGTATCAATGATGACGACCGCTTACAGTTAGTTAACTGTGATTAGAAATAATTTGTATTTTAGACTCGGATATGCACGATGGACTTGTCGCTTTGTAGGTCGAACAGAATTACTTGCTGGTTTCACTTATCGAATCGATGGACAGTCTGGTGGTAATTTCACTGGGCTCGTGACACGAGGCCTTTGATCTGTTATTTTCGACCACTTAATCTCGCAGTATGGATTCCCCGGGGATTTCGAGAAGAAGCGACCTGGAAAAACAATGATATATCATCGACGGATGCATTTGACAAATTGGTTTGGTGCGACGCAATTTCGAATGGAAGTCTGCCAGTCCTCAATGCTGTCGTTTCGGGCGACCGTTTCTGATTCTGTTTCATGTTTCTTCACTCCAATTTATCATATTTTTTCTCGACGTGCAATTTCTTTTGCGAGGCTTTTGCGAGAACCAACGTTGTTTGTACATATATATATATATATATATATATATATATATATATATATATATATATATATATATATATATATATATATATATATATATATATATATATATATATATATATATATATATATATATATATATATATATATATATATATATATATATATATATATATATATATATATATATATATATATATATATATATATATATATATATATATATATATATAAATTTCCTTCTTTGGTTACACACGTACACGCACCTGCATCAAGAACGTTATGTCGAAAAACAATACCGAACTAATAAGATCATATTCGACAGCAATCTTCAGAGATAGAACTCATACGAATGCGTGTCGGTTCGAATTTCAATTTGATTTTCTTTCCTGTGACTGTTATACGAAGCACGGGCTAATCGCGTTTCGACTCGTAAAATAATTAAGGGTTCGTTCGTTTGATTTACGAAGCGTTTTTTCCGCGATACCGACGAAGGGTTTCCGGCTGAACGGACGTCGAAATGAAGTGATTTTCCATCTAATGGTCGGCCATCATGGGCTTTGTGTAACGACCAATAAACATTCGCTTGTTACCGGGTCATCTCCGGCTTGCCGGGGAAATCACTCGACAAAATGTTGTCTGAATAGTCGACGCCGTCTCTCCGTTATTCGATTAAGAGTATTCTCAATTAGAATTTCTAGACTTGTCTGATAACCGATATCGTAACTGATTTTCTGTGGCAGGAATTCAAAACTCATAGTTTCTGGGGATATTCCCTATACTCGATTCTTGATAAGCTTTAATGCTTCATTTCATCATGAAAATAGATACAATCACTGTCTCGATACTAATTACAATCACTGACTAATTAACTGAACTCATTTACTCCGTTTCCTTTGTTTCAAAGCCACGCCTGTGAATATCCTATTACGAGTAATTAGTAAACCTATAGCAGCGGCGGAAGGGTTTTACTTCCTGTATTTGAGTAATAAACCCCTCGTTCCTCAGCAGGGAATATTTGATACGCCGAAACATGATACATTAATGATTTAAGTCATCCAGAAATTGCACTGTTCTATTTGCACGTAAATTTCCCGTTAACACCAGAGACAGTTTCAGTCAGTGAAATGCGTGAATATTTTATTCGACTAAATCTGTACTGTATTTTGCGTGTCTAATTTGGTAATTCCGTATATGCCATTCTTTTATCACGAAATGAGATTCTCCGATTCAATTCTACGGTATGAATATTTATTGTTCGGAAGTCCAAAAATCAATTCCACGCTACATGATTTCGGTCTGTGGTTTCGAACCAAAGCTTTAATTCTCCGATCGTTCGGAAACAACTTTGTGTGCAAATCATAAAGATATGATCGGTACAGATATGTAAATCTCTAAAATCGCACATTTCATAAATTGTGGAAAACACCGTCATCTATATATTATTGTTGCAATTTGATCTCAAAAACCTTCAAAAAGTTATGTCATTCCGAAAGGTATGCATTCAACAAGATCATCGGAGCGTCGCATTGCGTTTGACGTGTTTAATCAGGACCGCAACATTCTAGACGAATCTAATTTCTGTGATTGTAAAAATGAGCCAGAACTGAATTTGGTTTTTCGAGATAAGCGCTAATCATTCGATGTCTTAATGTCATTTGATCCCGAAGCAATCGATCACGATGAGATCATTCGCCTGCAGATTTTACGGGTGAATTCTAAACGAATATCCCCGAAGCGAGAAGCATTTTTTTTTCTAAAATTTTAAAACTTTTTTTTCTTGTTACACCACGTTCGCTCTTTACAAACATGGAAGAAGAAATCTGATTATTTTTTTTCGCATCCTTCGAGTTGGAAGAATCAACATTTTCCAGATCCTGGCTGTTTTACGTTTACAAATCTATTCTTTAAAGGTATCGTTCATGCTAAAAATTAAAATTCATTTTCATTAAGAAGTTACATTATTTGGACATTATTATGAAATAATGATATAATGAACAAAAATGTAACAGCAGAGACTGGGTCAGTCTTTCCAAGCCATGTAAACCAGAAGCATCCAGATGACATTCATCACACCCACACACAGTACGCAGACGAGAATATGTTGTTTTCGTATTCTTCGACGCATTATTTGTGCACGAACTATTTTCGACATTCATCTATCAAAGATTTATTTTTAACGTGTTTTTGTTAAAATCCCTGACGTGGCGTGGACGAACGTTTCAATGTGATATTCGAAGCATCGCTGGGTTACGACCTGCGATCGCGTTGATGGCTCTCCACCTGCCGTGATGATTTGCGTCATGGATGCGTCAAGTTTCTCGTTCGATTTATTACATCTTCGCCGCATTGAGTTGATTACAATCCACTGTTCGCATATACGGAGCCTAGTTCTATTCTACGATTACACAAACTTCTGGCGTGAACATCGTTAACAATGTGAGATACGGCGTTTCAAATTATGATAATGTCGGATAAGGAAAATAATATGATAACAATCTTTTCGTTTCATCTCACCACATCCACGTTTCAGTATTCCAACGCATCGTAATCCGGATTTATAGTAAAATGAAGCGAGATTTAGTGTTGTATTCCATTTTCAGGCTTTCAAAACAACGATGAAGAAAAACGATCTCTTTTTGAAAAGCGTCACTTTTCAAAGGTTTTGATACAATTTCTAACCTTTTTTGTGGGATATACATGGATAAGGCTTTTAGAAAACGTATCAATGAATGTATCGTTTTTACCTTATCCTTGGCTACAGCAAACTGATCATACAAATCTATTTAGAGTTTTCTAAAACCTTATCCGCGTATATTTCACAAAAAAGTTAGTAATTGTATCAAAACCTTTGAAAAGTGACGTTTCTCGTTGTTAGGAAAGCCTGGAAAACGCATACAACACTATAAATACCGCATTCCAACATGAATTTCCAACATGAGTATGAGAGTTGTTGGACACCAGGCGAGTTTGGACGAGAGAGATGCTTAATGATTTATGCCACAGTTCCATTCGTATAAATCAACGACTAGCCTTACGCCCGATTTGCCTCTTAGTCTACCAGTTCATCTAATACCAAACCACGGCGAACTTATCGAATGAATGGACGCTTTAACGACGCCATTCTTTTCGTTCTGTCGAGGGTTAATGTTAGAGAGGTCCAGTCGATATTTCCTTTGATCCGGAAGTTTTCGATACTTAAACTGATTCCGACTGAACGATTGAGTGGAGTCATGTCGCTTTATGAGCGATAGACTTTATCACGCTATACAAGCCACTTCATTTCTCTTTCTGACGGATGAATTTCTTTCTTGTGAAGTAAATGAGCAACATTCTAGAAATAAATTTTCCGCCTCGGAAACATTTTTATTCATTTGGTTTGGAAAAATGAACAAACAGAGCCATGAATTACTTCTCCGAGGCTATCGTTGGTCGCGTCAAAAATTCGTGAAATCGTTTTAGGAAAAAGATTTCGCCTAGAAACTCTACGCAAAATTGATCGCAGATACTTATCATTTTCAACGTTGAACTTCTTCATTGGTTGAAATATTAATGATCCTAATGAACGCATTTGGAGATATCAGACATGGCTTTTGTCAGTTAAAATCGGGTGATTACAAACAGTGGAAATATCATTAGTGAGCTATAAATAATTCTCGTATCTTGATGTCATCTCTTCTGTAACTTCAAATCGTCAGATATTAATTTGATTAAGCTTTCTTTGTATCTTTCCAAGAAAGAAATCTTCACTTCGCATTTGTTTTCTTATTGCGCCGAATGTTCGATCAGAAAAACGTCATTTTGGTCGACATTACGCCGAGGGAAACCACACGAAATTCATCAACGCCTTATATTTTTGGAGGCTTCAGCAAAAGAATTGATATGATCTTCCGAAGCGATGTTTGTGAACCGAATTATTGCAGCTGCTGAAGAAAACAACATTGATTTTTGTTATTCAGGGATATCTGAATACGTCATTACAGCCGCTATTTCTTTGGTTATGTAAGATTTTTCCATCGATTTTCACTAATGGATGGATGTGTCTGATCAGAAATCGGTAAAGAGACGTAATCCACCGAAGATGACCATTAATTTTAGACTCAAGAAATTTTCAGCTTGCGAAAATGACACGTCACTCTGGATTTTGAGATAAAATCCTATTAATTATATTCTTAATGAGCTCAGTTGAGGGACAGAAATAGTTGTTCAGTTTCAACATTTCGAACAGTCAACGAACATTGCAACATCTATCCATAAAGGTATACATCAACAAACAGAGTTCGCAACATTTATCCGACCTTTTACCCCAAAATTGACAAATTGATACAGACAAGAACTTCGACGCGATAACGTGGCGTGAAAACATATTTTCTGGATAGACAGTTTTGTAATTGCAGGACACGGAATAGTTCATCAGTTCCCAGGATCGCTGTATCAGATTTACCGAGGCTAAAATCAATGCGATGATTTGTATCGTTCAATTTTCGGTTGGTGAAAACGTTTGAGCTCGCGCCACGGCGATTTATTCAAACACGATTCACATTTTTTCCCCGGGATATCATATTTTCACCCGAACTCACGATCGATTCTATCAAAAGCGATGTAAAAGCGATATAATATCAGTAATCAGTTGACGACGCGTGGTGCTTTCAGAGTCCACCGTGAAAATTATCATCGGCGTTAAGAATTCCTACGAGACGAGTCGCGAATGGAATCGTTTTTTTCCAGCCAACCTGGCTTTCGTTTTAGCATTCTCCTCGGGATGTCGGCAGGAGCGTATGGAATTCAATTATGCTCGAGTGTTTAAATACGACCGATTAGAAATCTTACGGCCAAGAAAATTCCGTAATTGAATTAAGACACAAAATAATGAGACACACGAAAGTCGATAAGATCTTTTTCCTCGTCTGCGAATTGAGTATTACGTGTGGAAACGGGTTCGTTCTATAACTAAGTAAAACAAGAAAACTAACTTGAAAGTTTAATGACGCGTTAAAAAATGACGCACATATTGCTTAATACGGTCGACAACCGATGAGATAATGTAAATGATTACATAATACATTATGATATATACTCTTAAGGATCGATAGATTATTTTGGATTTGAAATATAACGATAATTGAATTGAATTGACTGGTAATCAGTCTAGCTACGACGTATTGATGACGTAGTGCACATCGTCTCAAAAACAGTTATTACAATTCATCAAATATGAAAAATGAAAAAGTCGAACTCAAACTTTTGGTTTAAGCGATTTGTTACTTCGTGTTTGACATAATATGGATTAACCCCTAAATGAATCGAAACGAAACGAAATAAGACGAATCGTTTTAAGAGTCCAACCATTTTGTGAGCTTGGACTCTGTGAAACGGCCGTCTGAATGCTGAGAAATAAACCTACATCTGATAACTAGTAGAAACTATGATATATGGTATTATGTCCAACGTTTTGATATTTTCTTCCCTTGTGGCACTAATGTTCAGGAGGCAATCTCCATGTCGTACGACGGCTAAATTTGCGTAAGCGCTCAATTTACATGCTCGATATATAAACGGCTGAGATAAGGAGAAATGTAAACAAAACTCTACTACAGAATCTGCTGGTCCATTCTAATCACTATCCAAACTCCAATAAACCTACGCTATAAGGTGATTTCCTTGTAGATTCAGCTATGCTGCATTATCGAACCAAATATCGCATTTACAATTAACCGCGAATGTATTCAGGTTGATTAACATTTACCGAAGCTGAAACGAGAAAAAAAATACGAAAAGAGTTACTTTTTGTTTCAGGTTTAATATATGTAATGGACGAATACGCAATGATATTTTTCTAGATGCTTCGAAGTCGCTCGCACACATATTTACTTTGATCTCCCACGTGTTTTAATGATTGTAGATGCATCAACCGCGCAAATTAATTTGCGACAATTAGTTTAATGATACAGGTATTTCGTTTCATATTCATTCCACCCTCTCCCACTAACATTACCTATTTCACAGCTCGACACGTAGCTGATTGCGTCGCACAGCTTTTTTTTCTCGATACCAATATCGTGGCGATGTAGTGCTCGGGAGTAACGGTCAGTACAGACGTGTAGCTGATGATTTCCCGGCTTAGTATATCATAATTTAGACCACATAAAGTTGACACCAAATCAGCCGCAAGTGAACGAAAAGCCGGCGTCTAAACATTTATCTTTAGATAGGCTTTACGGAAATACACGTCGCTATACGCGCTTGGGAACCGTCTCAAGAGAGTATGGCAATACGCAATGTCGTATACGAGAGAGGTGATTTTGCTTGCTAATTGCTTCGGGCTTCGGTTAATCAAATATTATAAAACAACGGACGATTTCGCCGCGATCTTGATTTGTTTTGAATATGACAAAATGTTTTAACGTCACATATCGCGATTAACCACGAGGCTTCTTCAAAGGACCCAGTGATGCATGGCAGTAAAATACAATATCCACAATATATTGATTCATTTTGTTTTGATAACCGTTGATGAAACACTTTATCCGTGTTGTGACGATATTATAAAAAACGTTTCCTTGAATTGATAGTTAATCCAACGTTTCCCCGACAGTATTACCTCCCGAGAGTGGGATCGCAGACGATGTTAGAAACTAATCGTCTGCCTATGCTCTCGTCTGTCTATTAGGAGGCTGATGGGAATAAAGGTTGTATTTCCACCGGTCAAGTGCTGGTTGTTGAGTCGTTGTGTGGGTCCCTTCTGGTGGCTTGTATAGCGGACTGACCAAAGCCAGCTTCGGGTTCCAACAGGCGTTTGCCTTCCCAATATCAATGTTTCGACTGTTCTCTTAATAGTCATCTTCACGAAATGTATTCTATGTATTTTTGTTTTGGTCAGTGTTAATTATCGAGTGATCAATAACCAACTGCAACATCAATTGAAAATGGCAATAATTCAATATGCGGATAATGTCTCAAACTTGACATTGCATCATTCTGAGGTTTACCGACGATAATTAAAGGCCTAATTTACGAAGTGAATTTGTAACGACGACCGACAAGCGTCGAGGTATCAACGTCGTCATGTTCGCTCTATAATACCGGAACAACGATGAGTTTTTTTGACAAATTACCGAGGAATTATGCAGGCATCATTAACTAATCTCGTGATTTACAACGTGCTCCAATTGATTGTAACGTGTTCACTGCGAACATGTGACAAATGAGCAAATTCTTACACACGAATATTACATCAACTTGGATTTCTCGACCAAACGAATTCTTGCAGTAATTATTCGAATTTCACGCACGGCCTCGTAACCCTGCGCTCGCCGTGGCTAGGCCAGTCACCGAATGAAATTGAGATTATTCGGATAACTATTTTTCACTTGATCTGTTTATTTGGCCTGTGTCTAAAATACAGAGGAAATATCCGCAAATATTCGGAGATTTCACTTATTTTCTAGTAGAAATCTAATGTAATTGAGAAGAGTGTAGCTGGGTTATCGATTACAGTAGATTTCACTGGAACGATTGTTTAGAGCCGGCTATCGTGACGTGTTAGATTTGAAGTTTGTTCGTCAGTATTTTCTTGCATGGAAGCAACAGAATATTTGCAATTTGTATTATACTCTATATGATTTGCACGCACACGTCTAACTTGAGGATGAAAAATATAATTCGCTCTGCACGAATAGAAACGGGATCGACAAGATTAGAAAACAAAAAATACACTAAAACTAACAAAGTTTCTGCCACACCTAACATCTTTGATAATCAGTGTTAATGTAATTTTCTACGAAAATGAGACCATATGATATAAAACATGAATGACATTTCATTTTTTAGAATACGTTTGACAACATGGATGGATTTCGTGTTAATACGCCGAGATCTAATCTATTTCCGTTGAAACAAACATGCTTTCTAGATTGTATTTCAGAGACAGTTCAGTACGTGAGGACTTATGACAATTTAGTCTGGAAACTTAATGGAATAAAACTAAATGGAGTATGAACTGGAGTCGGTTTTGCAAATGTGACATCATTAATTCAACAACCTGGCCTATAGCTGCTGCAATCACACGGAGACGGTTTGGCCCGGGTTAAAGTAGCCCGGTCCGGACCCGATTCAAATTTGACTCGTGCTTAGACGGTGCGTTCACACGTAAATCACTAACTCTTACTAAAATGCTATCAGAACGATGCTGTGGGAAGGAAGTAAGTCACTCCCAGAACCAGTCAGCATTCACACGGTTTTCACCTGCGCTAAAATTTGGCATGGAACTGGTCCGAAGATTTTGGTCGGGCTAAATCTTGCCATTGTCAAACACGCACGGACCCATTTGGCACCAGAGTGAACGGTCGGCTCGGGATAAAGTGCCCGGCTAATATTTATATTCTCTAAGCAACCACTGGTGGCGATATTATTGTAGCAATACATTCTAGATTAGACAACTTACTAGTCCCATCGGTCATCGCGTCTGACAGGGACAAATTATGGTCATTGATAACTTTTAAATAGATTAACGTTACTTTCGACCAGAAACAAGCCACCCCGTGAGTGCGTGCACGCCAAACTAAAACACATCGAAATTGTGATATTTTTAGAAAGCGGTTTTCATGTCTCCTGATATTCCTGTCATGTTCTCATCTGATTGATAGCGCTCTAGCTTGGGCGCGGTTACAATTATATTACGTTTCCTTCGCTTACAAAATCTCTTCGCGGATTTATTATTACACGTCACCTGTCACCTATATATACTATACATATATGTCTGGGATTCTGACACGTGATAAACTCGAACTAGCTTGTTAAAATGATGGATCCGATTGTCAGTTTGATTACCCGTGGAATGCCGCCATAAAAATCTTAGATCCAAACGTTGACTGTTACTTTTTTGATATCCTACACGGACTTACTAAGATCTTCGTCTTGCTTGATTTGCTACTATTGACGATTATGTTTTCCATTTTCCGGACGGACTAAAATCGTCTCCATGATATAATGAACCTATGATACTCATGTAGAGCACAATGGTTCTTCTATAGTAAACTATACAGTTCTCGTCGAAAAAATACTAGCCGTTATTTTCGAGTTTATTGAACCATTTTCCTGGATTTTCTACCTTCCCTCCTTGTTCCATGGGCATAACTCGAATACGAGATCAATTAGGGAAGGGGATAAAACCGTTGATACGAGCTTAGTATAAAAATGCGAAACAAGGAAATTAAGAACGATTTCCGTCCATTTGATGACTAGCTGCGGAATCGGCTTTGATCGTCTGGACATGTTTTTGAAAGATATTCTTTTATATGAAACGTTCCGTATTGGAATGAAAATTCTTAAATATTGATATCGGTCATGACCATTGAAATCTAGTTAACTACGTAATAAATACCGAAATTGCAGAAATCAACGCACCGCGAACAATCCGGCTGCGAACAAAAATTGTTTATTGGCTCCTTTCATTCAGGATTCGAAATCTCCGCAGAATATTTTAGCAACATGTATGAGATCATTTATGGCCATAGAACGACGATGGATGGAAGTAATACAACGAGACGGAAAGTACAAGAGAAACACGAGTAGGATACTTCGTTATTTTCACTGACTTCAATTCAATATCCCACCCTTAATTCCCTCCCGTTTTCTTATGTGAAAATTTGTATACATTCGTATTGAGGGTACTTATTGTTGAATGTTGTCGCATCATATGATTGATTATTTGGCAATTTTTTGGCCAAACTTTTCGCAAAATATATACATGTATGTTTCAATTTGCAACAATTTTTTAATAAACTTAGTTTCACCAGTCATTTATACTAATAAATGACCTTTATCAATCAACTACATGTCTTGTTTATTTTGCTTCAAACAAAGCTCGTCGTTTTCCATTTCTCACGGAGCGGGGATATCATAAAGTACTTTATAGGTTAACTAGGTTATTTGAGGTACGAGCTTTCGTTAATAGTTATTGAACTGAGATTCATCGCTACTACGTATAATACTCACAAGTAGCGAAAGCTCGTACCTAAAATAAACTAGTTAAAACTTTGAAGTACTATCCGTCTTGTTGTATTTAATCTACACCAAGTGAAACATTACAACAGTTGCAAGTGAAACGGTACTATTAGCCAGATTTGTCTCGTCTATTATATTTGGTCAGCACACGTCTCGCGGTAAGATCGAAGGGAACCCCTTGAGGGCAGATGAAATCGATTTGATTTGATTGTACGTTCGGGTGAAACAACCTATCACCTGGAAGTTAACGACTGAAAGGACCTGGACCCAGTTCCACAGTCTTGAGTTTGAATTAACTCTGAGTTAAAGTTAGTTCATTTTCAATGAGTTAACTGTGGAACTGGACCAAGGACATTATAACCTATATTTAAATATTCTAATATTAGAAAACGTGCGATGCACCCAGCGAGGTGGTAACCGATTCTAATAATCCGGAGTAGTTCCTCTCGGATGTATTGTACTTATTATCGTCGGTTAATGTATTGTATAGTGACAGAGGAAATGTTGCGGTATCAATTTCGGTTTTCAGAAAACCTCAGCCACCTGAGCCCCAATCCCTGCCTCATCGTTGACATTAAGGAAAGCAACAACTCTCTCGAGTGTCTCATAACAGCAACATGATTGCAATGTGCAGGAAGCGCGAGCAAATGATGAAATTTCCTTCGAGCCCTTGTTCCCTTCGCTTTGCTCATCGCGTGTGTGATTGTACACGAATATCAGTTTATCTATTTAGTCTGAACGTTCGGTTTCGACTTCGCTCTGTCTTCATTAAGCACCTCCAAAACAATAGCTTACAGCAAAAACTTCAATTAGGGGAGCTTCTGCCACATCGTGACCCTTTGGGCGGAAAATCGGCTCCGGTACCGCATCGTGATTGTGCTTTAGTTCGCTTGTAAGCGAAGGCTCAGCTGATGTCAATTTTCAACGAACATTTAAAATCCGACTAGAGTATTCAAACTGCTCTCGATCTTCGTTCAGTTTGCTGACATGGTTTCGCAGCGCAAAGTGGTCCATTTTGATCGTATTAATCACTTGTATATCGAATCAACTTAGTGAACTTGATTAAAAACTTTTTATATCGAGTTTTGTTCAGTCTATACGATCACGTCGTTAGCAAAGAGCCATAAAAACTAAAGAAATTCTACCAATCAGTCGTCTATAGCTGGTGTTGGTTGGTTGGAGTCTCATCTTGGTGCTACTTTATTCTGATGATCTATATACTTCGCTTCCTCGTCATCAGTCACGATAGATCTATTGTTTCAGCTGAAATAATTAGTACTTTTATCATCATAAGGAGCGTCGTCTTTTTGTCATATAAGATTAGTTAGATACGTCATCCGCAGAAATCACTACAATAATACTTTCAATTTCCCAAACAGAACATCTTCAAATAAAGGTAATTTTGCAACTCGTTTTTCACGAAGTCTGACAATAAATTATGAAGGGATGATGTTTGTTAACTGGAACTAGATGATAATTTGAATAAACTGATAACAAAAAATAACAGTTTCATTTGCATCCATATTTGATTAATAATCAAAAAGCGGCCTACGCTTTTCATAAACATCTGTATTTGATTGCGCAGTTACCCCGTCCCATACACTGCAGGTGTTCGTCGTTGTTGGACGCAATTTCAGAAACACTTAATTATGAAGACATTTGCTAAGCAGGAGACACACGACGCGTCTAATTCGTCTTCAAGCAATTAATTAGATTTTACTTCAATCTACGAAATGGCCCTGTATATAGTTCGTAACTGTCCGTTTGATTATCTGATCGAATATCTTCGAACGGCGACATTTCGATCGCCCACCGATCACTGATCAATGTTATCGACGACGGATGAAGAAATCAGTAAGAAATATAAATTTGATTTATCGAAAGCGAATTGTGTAACATCGATCGTTAGGGTTTTTCTCCACGCTCTGCGCCAGTCACTAAAAGCCAGGGATTTTTTCCCAGACCTCAGCGGTGATCGATATCTCTGAATTAAATGTTTAAACATCTGCCGGGGATTTCGAGATTCGTTCATTTGCCCGGTGTTCCCTATACGTGATTCTCTTTGTGCTGCTAAAGATTTTCGGCTTTAAAACCTACCGGATCCTTCTCTTTATCGGCTCCGATTTTTTCATCGATTCGGTGCTTCGGGAAATATACCTGCAGGGAGAAGTAATCTTTTTCTTAACACGTCGATGAACGACTGACCGCAACCAGATACCCGGTGAAGGATTTCCTCTGACGCCTGACAGAAAATCTATTTTTGAAAATTGCCCCATCCCAGAGGAAACAAGCTGAATAGAGTATCGCGATAGAACAAGCTTCAAATGGCTTTCACCTGGTAAGTCATTAGCTTGAATTAACAAACATGACTCCATTTAGCAAATCATTGCCTTAAAGAATAAACACAAGTTCATCCGGTGTTTATTTCAGATTTCAAAAGAATACAAACGGAGTGCACGCAATACAAAACGGCACATAGATATGATATATGCGTTGGATTAATCCGTATCGTGTATTAAATAGCTGCAAGGTGTGGAGAAACGAATCCGACCGATAATCGCATTATGTCTAATCCCGGTTAGCGGCGTATATAACAAAATATAAACAAGTAATGAAATTTGCGGGGTTCTTCGGCATAGTTACAATATTGCAGTTCATCCAATACCTTTGACAAATATCATCGACTATCGTCAAATAAGACAAAACGCTGCTGCTACTTATTTCCAATAAAACGTATATACATATAACACGTGTATGTATGGATCTTATCCCGAAATCGTGTCCGGGGATGACAGCACTATCTATTGATCTTTGACTGGTGACCAATTACTGATGTAATGCCCGGGGTTAAAGTTTATTTGACCAAGTATGTTTTTTTTAGATGATTTGCCTTCAGAAAACAACTTGGTATTCCGGCAAATAACTCGCTGTTCGGCGGTCCATTATTTTTCGCTTCTGCAGTCGATATAACTCAGATGCATATTTATAGCATTGTGCCATTATTGCCTGTTGAATGCGTTGTTGGAATCTTAACCTTTTGCGTTTTTCGATGTAATTGACTTAGGTAGGTTTAGAACACGATCGACTATTAGCTGGTATACTAATACTTTCTGGTCTTCTTTTATCACAGAAAAAACTTCATCGATATGGTAGTAACATTTGCAATAATCTGCAAACTTTACTACCATATCATTTAATTTTTTTCTCCTGACTACCCCCGATATTGTGTTGATTAAACATACACAAAACCTTAGAGTATTCTTCATCTCATCCCCTTTAGTTTATTTCCACGAAGAATACAAGCGACAATCTTGATGAAACTCTCTCAGACTGTCTATGTTGTAATAACATACGATAAAGGCCCGCATGAAAATAAAAGAAAAACTAACGAGTCGGAGAAGTTTCCTTCCCCTAATGGTTAGTATTATTGTTCTGGGACCAGTTGTTGAAAAGTTGGTTAGAGTTTTAACCAGTGGATAGTTGACTGTTACTATGGTATTTATCGGCCGGTTATCTTTAACCAATTTTTGAGCAACTGACCCCAGAACAATATTGTTCTATACAGGATTGTATCTATATTCTACATTAATTCTGCTGTGACTTGCTTCATGAAGATGGCTATTAACTTCGTCGAAATGAACTATAGCTCAAGTAAACCTTTCTTCGGTCTCATTTTTCTTTTCTACTGCGTACGAGACTCTATCGAATACAAGGGAGCTTTGAATGAGCAGAAAATGGTAGATCAGCAATATGTTCAAGCCCTCAATACCCGCAGGATATAAGGTTAAATTTCATCAGTATTTTGGTGCCAAATTCACTTTGGAAGCGATCATCAATTGCCATTTCAGTGATAGCTAGACGTGCGAAACGCGTCTCCTCGGGAATAATTTGCGGAAGAACCTTCAGGCAATTTCTTCGCGGTGATTCCTACAAAAGGATTCGTGCGGTATGTCTGTCCTCCGAATCCTAGTCTGAATAGAAAATGGAATGCGCTTCGATTGTTTTCAATTTCACGACCGGAAATTTGCTTTCGAAGGGTTTCACTTTCTTTCTGGAAATAAAATGCGCTCGAATGCCAAAATCACGGGTTAATTAGACGAATTAGTTATTGTGTAGGAATCAGTGGAATCTCTGAAGCCCAACGCACGCGACGCAGGGAAACACAGAAACACGGAAACAGGAAGAAACATGTTTCCGAGCGTTTCTCTGTGTCGTGTGCTTTTACGAGAAACAAGAAACGTGGTTTCAGGAAAACGTTTTCAAGATCAAAAATATTTGTTTCCGTGTTTCTGTGTTCACTGTGCGTTGGGCTTTAGACTCCACGGCGTGACCACGCTCAAAAATGTGTATGTTTACTGGCGACGTAAACATGTTTACGAAGAAGGTTAGAAGTCAGAAGGTTAGACCAGGAGTTCAATATGAACTAATTCAAGTTGAATAGTAACAACTTCTCGGCTTCGATTAATTGCGATTCGTGGCATAACTCTAAGAGAATCCGGATATGGGGGGGTTATAGCAGGGTTATTGTCCGCACTGGTTGTGATGATAAGTACCAAAATTCGGCGGAGGAAACTCGATCGACAATCGTATAAGGGCTAAATCAGATCTCCATCGACATTGAAGTAGACATCAGTATCGATTTCAGCCGATAATCCAATATGAGAATGATTCGCGTTGACGCCACTAAAACGAACCATCGAAGAATATACCCGATCTACTCAGCAATTCACACTGTTCATTTCGGTAATCATCTTAACCGTGATGGCAATTCGTCTTTTCAAAACACGAGATACGACGAGGGTCACAGAATGCTGCCCGCAGAATCTAAAGCTGATTTAGTTTGTTAGCGTGGTAATTAAACGTCCATGCCAATTATCCGCCAAATCACAATGCAGAACAAAAAGCGAAAGATATAGAAGTGAAACCCACGCGTCAGAGCCGATTTTCTGTTGCTTTTTCATTGTTACTGCGAGTCAGAGTTAATCTGGTCTTATAATCCCTTGATCCCCGAGGCTTTACAAAAACGTTCTACGTTAATCTTGATTAATTCCAACTGTTACAACTTTATGAATATGGTTTTTTACTGCACGTCCTCATCTTGCGAGGGGTACGAGAAAATATCGAGGCACTATTCAAACAGATTACGCCTAACAACTTTAAAATAGATTCAACAGTCAGTACAAAGCCATGTCATTTCCATGTTATAGGTTTCCGAATTGAACGACGAACTGCTTTTGACCCCGAAGTCAAATTCAACGGATAGTGAAGGGTCCAAATTGCGTGTTTCCAATGTCGATGAATTGTTCAAATAAATCGATAAATATCAGTCGTCAATATATATTGATGATACATCGCGCGCTGAAACGCGATCGAGCGTGTAACGGCGTTAGAAGCTTAGACAATCGCGACCTTGAAGAAAACCGAACGATTCTATCGCAAATTGTCTCCCGCTCCACCGAAATGGACAAAACTCAATAAGCTTATGATCTTATCCCTAAATATATAACGAGAAGTGATAAAAATGATATATCATATCCCCCCGGGGCAGTGATCTGCGAGTAGAGACAGTGAGTATGGGGGCCCGCGAATGAGCTGAGATACTGATTAGGAAAAATATTATCTCAGTAAAAACCAAAAAATTGTAAAATCTAAAGCAGCCTTCGTCTTTTCGATCCGTGGTTCCTTAGGAATAATGAATAACCAAACCATTTACTTGTGAATGTTTTAATTGGCAATAAAAAGGCAAACATTTTTTGAAGTAAAACTGTTTGCCGTATTCAAAAGACATATATTTGGCTGCGCGATCTCATTAACGGCTTTCTAAATGAAAGTTATGTTTAATTCGTTAATTTGATTAACTTCACTCTCATTGAATTATAGGAGATGTTCCAGCTATTATCAAAACGATCGAAGTCGCGCAGAGGTTTATGAATATCGGTTTCGAATACAAATGCATATTTCCAGACGTCTAGTCGCGAACTGATAATAAGCGTATTGAATCGCAATGTGGAGATCCAATTTGATTTATACATCTGATTGGATACCGAACACAAAGCAACGGCTTCTTCGTAAATCCACGAAAATAACATCGCCATCCGTTATAGATTCCGAATCAACGAAGTTACTTAGACCATATTTTGCGTCTTATGCGCTGCGTTGCCTATTGTACGTCGGAGCCAAATTCATCAATTCGTCTAAATTGTCTTTTTAACTTGAAAATATTGAAATCAAGATATCTGAATCGTCTGGAGATGAATATAATATGCGATAACGCTATTATTGATAAACTGTTACCAAAGGGAAAGACGCTACCCGTATGGGTTGAAGAAGCGCTTCGAAAATTGAGGAAAAAACGATTAATGTATTACGCGCTTTTTCAGTTTGATGAAAGTAAATAGAGCAAGAATTCCTAGAAATTTCGCTGAAAGCCGATCCTGCTATTGGGATTCGCTAATGACGGTGATGCTGGGGTGCACGTGTGAGTTGTGATCTCGTCGAATTTCAATAAATGAAACGCCGATTGAATCCGCGGGTTGAAGGCGGCTCTTTCCGCCGAAGAAAGTATTGAATTCTCTGCAATCGCTAAAAAGCGTAAGATCCCATTAGGACATCGGTAAAGTGACTTCTGATGAATGCGCACCAGCGTTCAATTCCGTCGAGGAATACACGGGAGTATCACACGATCCTGCCACGTCTGTCTTGGGAATCTAGCCAATTTATAAATTGAAAACTTGTAAATGAACCGATGCGTTTTGTGCAAGTGAATTTTAACCGTATATCAGTGACGCTTAGAATAACACTAATCTACGTGAGGTAGGCTGCGATGTAAACACGTCGCAAAATCAAAACATTGTCGAGGCCGTCGCGTATTTTTTCGAGTATTTTCGCGTGGCGTTCACAGAAATGCCATTGTTCAACAACTTGTACATGACAACGAATGCTGCTAATGACAAAGAATACTTGCGGATTTATGATAGAACCTTTATATGGTGGCTGTTTCTCGAAAGGTGCCTAAATCATAGATTAATTTTCGAGAAGGTAACAGCCAGCTTCCTTCTCATCAATAATGTAGATTCCGATATTTTTCCAATTGGCTGTATCATATTCTATTATATATATATATATATATATATATATATATATATATATATATATATATATATATATATATATATATATATATATATATATATATATATATATATATATATATATATATATATATATATATATATATATATATATATATATATATATATATATATATATATATATATATATATATATATATATCGGAATCTACATTATTGATGAGAAGGAAGCTGGCTGTTATATATATATATATATATCAAAATGGTCAGGATGTTTTTCATTCATGTTGTTGATGAATATTAATTATTCATGTACTTATCATCGCTTTGCTTCCTTATGCATACAATCTTTAATTAACAGGTGTTTGTTTCCTCTCTCGCTACCTTCAACTCATTCAAGTATATATACGGAATAAGCAATAATGATATTTGATCACTGGCCTTTAGAGAAGAGAGATGTGTTGTGATATTTTTCTGACGCGGTTTTTTGCGTCAGTTTTTTTTCAATCTACGCCCGTAATGAGATTATTATGAAAATAGCTAGTTAACGAGGTGTATGCTGTTGAGACAAACATACGATATCGGTAGAAAGACCGCCTCAATCCACAATGGCGCCACTGTGTTTTAAAAATAACCATTTGTCCTCTTGCGAGGAAAACGAAGGAGTAATTACATGCGCCGTTAATAAGTGTAATTACTTTGTTTCGCGGTGGTGCAATGTGTGTACTTGATTTCGCGTTAAGCCGAAGAGACGGTCGTCTAAAAAAGGCTCGAATCAAGCGGCATTGACGTCAGCAAGCGATGGGATAAAGACAAGGCGTATATACAAGGCGTAAGAGTTAAGACAGGCTTGAACAAAACTAATGAGAAAACTGGACAACAAAGCATGTCCAACAAACATCCTCGTATGCGGGTAAGATAAACGACTGGCCTTGTTCTATCATTTCCACAATCTGTTGATACCCGACTCATAATTGCATCCGTCATCTGCACGTGTTGCAGATATAACGCTTGGCAGTGACCCTTCGGTTACTAAATACAACCCGATGGCCTTAAGTATTTATTGCAAAACCTTAATCATAAGCAAGTGTACTGCCTTATTACGGGCCTATGATTTTATGGATATACAATATCAGTACTTTAGAGATAGATTGAGCCAGTGATCTCTCATTACACCAGTGAAAGGGTCCGAAACCTATTACAGCGTGCAATATCTTAACTCATTCAGAATTCCGGATGTTTTTTGAAGTGGCTAGCTTCATCTTTCTTCGTTTGGTCTTTCGATTGCTGATATAATATATTCACAAGTGGCGTGCGCCTATCAAGGGACTATAATGACGGATGAGTTTCTACGTGGAGTATGGTCCGTCATCAAACGATCTATCAACGACGTACCTTGTACCGGTTGACATTTCGTTATTTCAGTAATCATAACAAATAGCGCAGCGACGGACTTTTATTTCTTCTGAAAAAATACGACAACAATTATTCCTTTCTACTATCGCTGATCGAAATGTCTGACACAAAAACGACGTGGTTTGATGTGATGATTCGGCGTATTCGGATGCATCAAGATTCATGGAAAACCAGTTGTTAATTATCTTTATCTTGTGCAACCAGTGATTGATACCAAGAGAAATTGATTTAATGTTCACGTACGTATTGTATGATTTTTACTGTTTTATGTGCAAAAGTCTTCCTCGTGGCTGCTGCAACTATTAATGGTCAGTTCCGCCAAATCAAATACCTCAGATGAACATATACCCCACATGTGCCAGGCTACAACAATCTATCATGATTGGTAAACCACAGGGCGACATTGTCAAATTACTCCAAGTGCGGGGACGCGCTTCTTTTTTCCTCGCGCAAAGCAACGAACGCAATTACAAGCATATCACGACGGTCGATCTCGACTCGTTTGGAGGCGTATTGCTTTCGGCATCTGATTGTTTATATTGTCGACGATGAAAATGACATGCGAGCAACATATCGAAGCCGCCCGCAGACGTATCATTTTGTCTTTCCTCATCAAATCGTATTTTTCACTTGTTGTTTTCCCGCGTTGTCTTAACCGAGTTACAGCGCGAGGGAGGTTAAGTTTTGATTGTGTTCTTTCCCCCGATTGGCTGCTGTAGTGACACGATATAACCCATGGGTCTGAGAACGGATTGGCACCACGGCCTATCACTTTCCATATCAACGTCTTGTATTTTTCCATTAAAACCCGTGTCGAGAAGAAATAGAAAATGAGAGCACAATTTTTCCAAAGAACCAGATCACCGCCCATTAGTACATTCCGCCATTGGCGCTCGAAGACGCCTGTCACAGCACGTTAGTGCTAGAAACCTCCTCTAAAACTTTACCTTGAGAAGTTGAGAAGTTTACCAAAAATTCCTCCTATCCGTATGAAAACCACTTAACCTGAACGCACGACTCTCGTAATAAGTCGTAAGTAGAAGAACTGTACATCGAAGACGCCGAAATAGCTACGGAAGCGCAACCTACGGGCGTTAATTGATGCAAGAAATATTGTTCACTAAATGTGTAATATCAAGAGCGCTGGAACTGGTGCACGAGATGAGTACTTTAAAAGCATTGACGGTACCTCACAGATGGGTAGCAGAGAAAACTGCCTTCAACGCTGTAGGGTATTTGTCACCGACAGTAGCATAGCGGGTATCCACCGAGTTTTAAGAGTAACTGAAGTAGAATTAACTAAAAAATTAAGAAAACGCGCGGATCCGTGGAAAACAGGTTGTTTTCGCTTTTAACATTTCAACGAAAGCTTTTAAATTGTTTTTCTTCCCGCTTTCTACGAAAGTTGTGGTGAAATTCAAGATAACTCTTCAGTATTCTGTAAAGATCAGATCAAACTTCATAACGCTCCATTTCTTGATTCTGCATGCCGCTTTGAGATAATTTTTCATTGAAAAGATTCATTTTTCATTTTGCGTCGAATTCAACATTGCGAATATCAAACCTAACACAAGAATTCGATGGTAAGAAGATCGAGAAGGTTTAGGGGAATAAGATAATCTTTAGCATATAGGTAGGCACCCGAGTGATTTAAGCCATTAGTTTTCTGCGTTGGCTAGTACGTGGTTTAAGAGTTCAAATACTGGCTGGGGTGGTATAAGTGCATGCACCAGCCAAGTCCGAGTTGCCTTCAACGGGTTGGGGGAATATTTTACGTGGAATATAGATAAGCCTCAAAATGACCTGATGTTGGGAGACGGCATTCACGTCGGCTATCGGCCAAAATTGTGGATACCAGTTTGTGAGTTTTAGCGTTGAGCTACCATTGATGAATTTAATCGCCTGAAGCTATTGCTCGCTAGAATATATGCCGTCAATATCGAAACATTTTCTGCCGGATTTTGCTTAAGTCGATAGTTGTTCAACTGTGTATAAAATAGACGATCGCTAAATTGTCAACGCGAGAAAATTGCACTCTGAAACGTTTGATCAAGCGAAATAACCCTTGTTCGTGATGGAGAGTCGATTTCGCCCATCAATCAAGCAAAAAACAATTTCCCTTAAGTCCGCCTGACGAGCGGACAGAATGAACAGTTTAGCGGGTCCTAAATGACTATTTATTCATATCGCTTTCTTCAACCTACCAGGTGAACTTCTAAAATATGAAATAAGTGAATAAATAAACAGTGGTCATAACATATTATTATTGAAGAAATTGTATATGTTAGAAATATCTTCCGACGAAGTTTCTAGTTTGACGACATGTTCTGTTGAAATAGTTCAGTAGTTTGTCATTAACTTCCCGTGCGATATGAATTATGGTAGCATTACGGAGCGATTTTGATCAGAAGTGGAGAACTAAAGTATCAAACTCTCAACCAACGATTCGATTCGCATTTACTGAGACCACATCAGAATGCTTCGCCGATTCTACCGTGTTGATTGTACAAATTCCTCCATTCTCTGACCGTCGTCGCTTACGACTTCTGATAAATGAAGTCGGCTCATCACTATAGATTGACGGTCTCCGCGGACGTCCTTAATGGATACAAGATTCAGTGAGAACGCTTCGACAATCAGGCCTTATTACTGTGTAAATCTCTTGAGCCGCTGCGTGTCCGCCCGTGTATAAAAACCAATATCGTTGACAGGTGACGCCGGATGTCTGGAGAGTCGACAATTCGGTTGGAATCAGGACCCATTACGTTTCTGATTAGATAACTGAACCGACTTCATTGAAGGTATTTTACCCTTCAACAACTCGCTTCACGTATTGAATAAGCGGCGGTTTCCGCATTCTGACACACTCGACCGTCGGCGGCGTCGATATTCGCTTTTTTTACATAAGGTCCGGTTCGCTACGGAAAACGCATCATGAATAAACGCATTAGAAAACACCCACATGACAACGGAGTCAGGGTTTTACTGTTTCGTGTTTACGATACATATATCTACATTATCAAGTATCTTTTTTATCGGTGAATGCTGGCGATCTAATTTCGAAGAGTCTTGCCTGAATTGGTCGACACAAATGTGGGCGTTAATGTAGAAAAGAATAAACGCCAGAAGAGACTAAAATAAACCAGTTGAAGACACTAGAGAGTGCCTTGATTATTTTCTATGTAAAATGAGAAGACATGGAGGAGTGTCCGTCTATAAGTGTGTAAATAGAATGTTGACCAAAGTATGTAATAACTCGTCGGATTTGGATTTTAAAGAAATTTGAATTTAACGGAAAAATCCAGCGTGTTAAGCATTACAACGCGTGGTTGAGAAAATCGTCACGTTAGTTCTTTTTCATAAAGCGGACAACAGCAACGCTTTCCAGCAGCGACGAATGATGCAGTTTAATTGAAAACCTCCGCCTCAGCTAGAAACCGGCAACTTTGATCTCAGGAAATTACTAACGGCGAACTGACTCGGGACGTGGATACCTCGTCAACCTTTAGAATATCTTATTTGACAGCGTCTAATGTATCCGATGAAATACTGCGTCGAGGCGCGGGTGACTCGAGATCTTTCATCTTTTAAACCTCTGTATTCTACCTACGACGCCTTCACGAAATACTTCGTGTACGTCAAAATGAAATATGACAAAAGTAACGTGATATTCTAAAACTTGAGAAAAGAAAACTTCATTTAAGGGGTTGGTCGAGTGCAAATCGGTTTTGTTGCATATTTGTTTCGTATCACCGCATATTGATGAAAACATTTTTATGCTTCTCGGCCGGTTATCGCCAAACCGCCATCCCGGGAACTGTGTCCACAAGACGCAAGGCAAACATGGAATTCTGCAATTGTCAAAAAGAATTATCCGAAGATGAAATATAAGCTCGGCACGCCATAAAATAATTGACTTGTCCATGACAGATGTGCAACGTCCCTTGAGTGGTATTTTCACGATTCGGTTGCTATTGACATGGCGCTGTTATTTGAAAGTTTTCGCGATTGTCTCGGTTTTAACGGAACGACAGCCCAGTTTGACTGTTAGTAATTCTGGTTTCCAGATGCAGCGAATGAAACCCGTTTACTGCAAGAAGTTGTTAGGTTGCGCGATAAACGATCAACAACAGACGCGCGGATAAAATGAGTATCCCATCATTGCCATTGCTATAAAAAATGAACGCGAAATGATAACAGAACCTTTCTCAGACAAGCCAGTTAACCGTCTCATTTTTGGCTTCATCTTATCTTTCGTGCGTGAAAAACGATGAGCTAATGATACAATATTCATCGTTGCTATCCTCTTACTAATAATATATACCTTTGATTGACTACGGTTACAGTAGAAATGCGAATAAGTCGAAGGGACATTTTTTATATCTTTGGGTATAAGAAAAAAAAGTCATCTTAAACGTACAGAATGTTTCATTATGATTTGCCTGCGACTGTTGAGTGGTTTTTCCTAGATTCGTATAGCTTGTACAGCCGGGTTTCTAGTTACGTCGTCGACAGTCATTGTCATTCTGGACGTCGTCGATTTTCGTTTAACGGCTGCAAAAAATTAAGTCACAGATTTCCCAACGGTGGACGAATTACACGAACGAAAGTAAAGTATCATCAAAGCTACAATTTGACTAATCCACTTTACGGATCTTCCAGGCCAACTGCATTTCTGGGGACGAATGATCAGCAGAAAAAGCACATACTGTTTTCCCAGACGAAAATAATCTTGTTATTCAAACGCATTCGAATGACTCAATTATCCACTTTTAAAAGGTAATTTTACTCAGATAACGTGGCAGAAATTGACAATTTATGATTCTAAGAGTTGATAAATAACGTTAAAAGTACTTCTGGCGGCATCAAACGAATTATTCACGTTGGTTCTAGCCGATAAATTAGATTTCTATAAATTCGCAGTCATACGCAGTTCATGAAAATGAAGTTTGTTGAACGATTGATACATTTTCTGAATTAGAAACATCGATCTCCATCCTCTAAACACGCCTTCGACAATGCGGATATCTTATTTGAGTCTTCTACTAATGTGAATTTTATGAGTACATCGAACATTGTGACAAGGATTTATCACGAATTAAAGCCTCCTGTCAGAACGCGCTATGAAGTGTGTTGAAAAAATGATATTAATATCCGCGAGTTGAAACATCGACAAGTCACGCTTCAAAATCGTAATCGGGCAAAATAACCGACCTATTACTAACACTGACACAAGGCTTATAAACTGAAGCTCGGGTTTGGCTGCTGTAGAATAATGATCAACTGCCGAGAAGTTTGCCAACGTTAACTTTTCAATAAATCATTACGAGTCCTCTACTTTCTCTCTCACTCTCTCTTTCTCTCTCTCTCTCACTCACACTCTCTCTCTCTCACTCTGTGTATGACCGTAGTTAGAACGCGAGAATGATTTACGCACGAATAATAGCACGCCAGATGATGTATCACCTTCAATCCCCGATCGAACGCTACCCGCCGTTGGCCAAACTCGGCCTCCATTTTCATCAAGTTTACTCGATCAAAATTTGGTCGATCGAATGTAGGTCAAAATGTTGACATACTTCAACGGTGTAGTTGTGCATTAATTTCAACCTAAAATTGAGTTCAGTTCTTTTTGACGCCGTAAACATCGTTACAAACATGTTGTGACGTATGTTTATTGATATATGCTGTCTGTTTTTTGACGCCTTATAAAACGTTACCATTATGAAACCTAAACAATGCTAACCATTCAGCGTCATTTTACAAACGACAACCGTAAATCGATGTGCAAAACGTCACAGGTTTATGTGTACACATACAAGCTATTTGGCAAAATATTATTGATAAAGATGTAGAATGGCTCCCTGTGATTATATAATGACCTATATTTGAACGTCGAAATGTTATATTGCATTGAATATCATGAGAAGACGTATTGTAATAGTAAAGGATGTATGATTATATCAGGAGCGTCAGGCATAAATAGAAATGATAAGTAAATCGGATTATTCGGTTAAATGGCGGATGTATACACGATTTGGAAGTCTGATATAAAAGTCAGACCCTGACATGGGGATGCTAGTGGAATGACGAAGCTATCTACGATCTGAGTAGGGCCGGCGTGAATTTCATCGGCGGCTACAAGCGGTCTATATAAAATCGTGTAAACATATAATTTCAATATTCAAATGTTTTAGTAAATATGTTCGATATTAGAGGTATGCAGGTTTCATGAGATTAGCAATTTATAATAGCATAACTGTCATATACGGCTCCGCGTCCACTGATGGCATGTGTATAAGGTGACAATTCAATTCAATACTTTATTGATCCTTATTTCATTGAAATTCCGGGATAAAATTCCCAAATTCAATAAAGTTACAAATTTTAAACTAAGAAAATACAAAATACAAGACACACGGGTAATTCATACAGAATAACATGAATAAGTTATTTAAATGACAATGTCTACTTCAACCCAGACTCAAGTCTAGGATATCGAGTGACAGTCAAACCGGCCGATCCCGCCGGTCGACCGGGCCGGCTGGCTACACGATATGCTCGAAGTCATGATGAAGCAGACATCAGAAGAGCTCTTTCTTCAACCATGGAGGCAATGAAGTTGCAGACCAGCTTAGAGGCAAAAGTGAATCGAAATCGGTCACAAGTTGACAATTTTTTTTTAAATTAGACCAGTCGAAGATTGTATCATCTACCCAATCGCCAAATCTCATAATTCCCCAAATTTCTTAAAACTTCGATTTCAAATTTGCAATTCCACATTAGCTTATCCCAGAAATTCTACATTTTTTCGCAGGCGTCAAATAATTTATTAAAGTTAATTTTCTTGTTTATTTCAATGTTAGGCAACATGACTATAGAGCCCAATTAACTGTCACTAGTTGTCTGATCCTAGCAAATCGGGTGACCTCGTAAAATAATTTTGCAAGGTAAACATGATTTGGGCTCCGGAATATCCTTCACTTTATTCAAGTATCGGGCCCCTGTATCATATTACAATATCAATGACAATCCACCTTGCGAAACATGCAGGTGCTATATGAAGAAAACGACGTTTATAGCCTACCATTATTGCCATACATTTATTCCCTGAAATTCACGTTGACGCCGTGTTATTGGGGTGCAGAATAGAAAGCTCATCTGCGCTACAAATCAATTGATTTCTTATAGATCTTCCAAGATTTCGATCTTGATAAGAATAGATTCACGCAAGTCATAACACGGATATACATCATTGGGTGTTTAAGCATGACCCCGGATATCTCCACCGAAAAGCGTAAAGAATCACGATTTGGTCGTACTGAACGGGAGCTTAGGGCCCTCCCTGGAGAAGTCTTGAAAATTTGATTCTCAAATATTATATGGCCTCTTGGGTGATTTACATTATAACGAAGGGAACGAACTAAATTTGTTTTCGCGGGAACGAACCCCCGCGCTACGTGCCTGATTTCCCCGAATGATGAATGTCGAAGGAAGCTCACCCCGAACCTGCGCGGATGAATAAACTTCTGTTCATTTTAATTGCGTCTAATCTAATCTAGTATCGTTAGCGTAGTTCTGTGGGTGACATGGAGTGGCTTTTAAAACCAATACGATGAAGCCGCGATGAGATCAAGAGCTGTTAAGATGTCTGAGTTACTACTGTGTCGACCTCGAAATCTTACGTTCATCGGATAGTAAAAAAACTTGATTATGAAACAAAATGTTATTTAAGGTCAAATCTTATGTTTTTCAGATGTCAGAAGCGACTGTTGTCAAACGACGGGTAAGCCGACGATGATTGTGACGTTGTCGTCGAATCGACAACGCTGAAGCTAATAGCAACATTATCAGTCCATTCTCAAGAAAATAGCGTATTTAATCAACGCGTCGAGTCTAGTTTATTCTCATAAATATTGAACGTTCTTGTGTCGACGTCGGTGTCGGGTAGATGTCTTACGGTGAAACAAAAACAGTTTGTTGCAGTGTGTTTCGTGCAACAGTCGGGATCTTATAAGATAAATTAGAAGAAACACTGTTGGATATGGAAGATGTGCGCATTAATTAACAGAACCAAATAAGGAACGCGTCTTTTACGTTTACCGGCATAGAATTAAACAACCGTACGCGTATTTCTATTTGCAAAATTGCTTTCGGGAATAAACCTGAAATGTCTTTAATTTGTGACAAGTTTTAAGAACAGATTATCCGATTTTGATTTCTGACAATTCTGCACGGATTAAAATGTCAGATTAGTATAGGTGAACATAGTTGAACGGCTTCGGGGACACGACTGTAAAATCGTGACATTTTAAATTGTTTTTTTCTGGGATTGAAGCAGATTAATACGTTGCTGCTCGTAGCGATCACAGAATACACACGCGGCAAGCATCATTTCTCAGCGGCTAAAATGACTAGCTTAACGCAGTATAACCAGGGGGAACCCCCGACGGCTAATCTGACCCTTGGGTCGGTACCGCGAGGTGATCCATCCGCCGAAAACGAGACGATTATCGACCAATCAGAAATGGCTTTACCGATTTATGCGAAGTGCATAATCGGCATAATGTACACGGCTATTATAATCATGGGCGTTGGAGGCAATGTCATCGTTTGTTACATAGTGCTTGCCTATAAGCGGATGCGTACCGTCACTAACTATTTCATCGTGAATTTGGCGCTCAGCGATATACTCATGGCCGTTATTTGTATCCCATTCACTATCATAGCTAACATGTTAGTGAACTATTGGCCTTTCGGTGCGATCATGTGCCCGATAGTTACATTCGCCCAGGTCGTGGCCGTCTTTCTAAGCTCGTTCACGCTGGTCGCTATTAGTCTAGACCGATACATCGCCATCATGATACCTCTTCGACCGAAAATGACCACTCGTCAGGCAATCATCGTCATCGTAACTATTTGGATTTTGTCGTCTGCCGTCTCGTCCCCGGTTGCCATATTGTCGACTTTAGACGAACGTAAAGTCAATATCGGCGGCGGTCAGGTGGTGATGCGTAAATACTGCATCGAAGACTGGTCGAATAGCAAGGATAGTTTCGACTACAGTATAGTCATAATGTGTCTGCAGTACTTTTTGCCTTTACTAGTGCTGATATTCACCTACACGAGAATCGGGTTCGTTATTTGGGTAAAGAAAATACCCGGAGAAGCGGTAAACCAAAGGGATCAACGAATGGCCGCTTCCAAGAGAAAGGTAAGAGAAACCGATGCCAAAAAGTCTTTTTAAAACCTGTGTTATTTTTTCAGGAGCTCTCTGACTTCATTATCTATTTTCCGTCCGTGAGTATTCTAATCTACTAAATGTTTTTTTCTGCATCTGGGCATTACCTACCACTCTATCAGGCAGTAGCTCTCAATCTCATCGCTTTGACGAATGGCCTTTTGATCCAATTACAATTTCTGATTGACGAGTTCTGGATACCTGATTAATTATGTAGGCAGTAAGTTAATTTGGAAACTGCTAACGATCGATGCTTGATGTGAAACAAATTGGAACGTGTTTTTGTTCACTCCTGGTCACGAAGACACGTATCAATTGAAAAAATACGTTTACCATCTGTTACCGCAGAGGAACGGAATAGCGTCTGTTAACAAGTAAAAACCCACAGTTTAGATATTGACAAGTTAGTTTATTATCTGACAGTTTTAGGGTTACTATTAAACCCAATCATCGGAGAAACCAAAATTAACATTTCGATATCTACTGTGGGTTTTTACTTGTTAACTCTAAACTGCGATTAATATTAGTCTACCGGTCATCAGAGCTTCTCTTGGTATAGACTTTTCTTATCTACTGTGGGTTTTTACTTGTTAACTCTAAACTGCGATTAATATTAGTCTACCAGTCATCAGGGCTTCAGTTGGTATAGACTTGATAAACTTCCTAATCAATATCTATGATTCTAACTATATTTCAGATGGTGAAGATGATGATTACAGTAGTTATGATATACGCAATGTGTTGGTTACCGTTGCATACGGTCACGTTAATTGGCGAACTGAGTGCTGGTAGTTACAACAGCCTCGGCATGCGAGTAACCTGGATTATCTGTCAGATGTTAGCTATGGGAAATAGTTGTTGTAATCCGTTCGTTTATTGTTGGATGAACGCCACCTATCGGAACGGATTCCGTTACGCGCTCCGTTTTTGTCCGTTCGTGCGTTACGATAAAAAAGAGGACGACCAAATTTCGCGGACTAATACGTACGTTACCACTGTCCGAAGCGGGGTTTACACCGACGGTGGTTACCAAGCGAAACGTCACTCGGCAAGAAAACAGTTACCGCCTCCCTCGAATGTAAACAAACTCTCGGCGGACAACACTTCGGTCAGTAGTAGCGGCCAGGAGAACCTACCCACCGAATACGTCCCGCTTCAAAGGTTAAAAAACGGCGGTGCAGTCGACCCGAACGATATCTATCGCGACGACGATGAATGTAGCGATCCTGGATACGACTGACGTCATCATCGGGGTGGTGACCCCTGGTGTTGAAATCAGGAATAAACTCCGTTCATTGTCAGTGGCGTTGTACAGTTGAATATTGTATCTATATAAGCATGTTTTATGTATAGATATTCGTTATTTTGTTGGAATAGTAAATCATTCACAGCGGCTGATTCGACTGAGATCGAGCCTAAAGATTTCGAGTTGTTACGTCCCAAATATTACTGTTAGTAAGTCGTGCCTCTTGTCTGTGACGCACAGCGAAAAATAGTTGTCGTTTGTCATATTTTTTGTTATATATCTAATGTTATCATACAATTAATGTTTAAAAGGAATCATGATTATTGTTTACGGTAGAAGTAAAAAGACCTTAGACCTGATGCATTCGATTTTAAACTTAACTGACACCACCGCTATTGTCTAAAACGTGCAGTTATGATAAGATTATTAGATCTACTTTCAAGTGCTTATACGTGTCTGCACTATATCTGGGTCTTTGCTTTTTTGGGTATATGTGTAATGACGATATAATCATTCTTGAATGAGATCAACCGTTTGATGCACCTTGATATCAATCTTAATCTATAAATCTATGACTTCGTTCTATCTAAGTTGCCTGGATATTTCCTTTTAAGATGTCGTTCACCTTAGGATACGGTATGTAAAAGAAGGCAGGGATATTCGGTAAATGCAATGACGAGCTAATTAATTCTTGATTTGAACTGTTCATTCTGTCAGTGAAATAAATGCACATTTCAACGGCGATTTATCGTCTTTTGTCTTCAAATCTTATGTTCATGGTATTTCTCCGGAATTATTGGTAAGAAAAGAATTCTGCTGCCGATGATAAAAACGACCTTCCCAAATAGGCATTCAGAGACGTTTTGACAGGTGAAATCGTCCATAGACTGAAACATGTATAGAAATCTGAAAGATCGTTCATTATGAAATTACAGACTAATTTGATTTATTTCAAAAACAAGCATGAATACAAATTTTACCCTGAAGCCATTCTGATCTCTAAAAAGAAACATAAAAGCCTAAAAAAAGAACTAACATGTTGAAAAAAATACATTCCCGTTGGTATTGTTTTGGCATGTCTTTGAAGAGACGACATCTTGTGCTTCAAGCTTCTCAGCCGTAGCATAAATATTGCCAAATCTCCACGAAGCCGATTTGGCATTCTTCACTCGGTTTTCTTCTACGTGGTATTAATCAGGTAATGACAGTCACATTATACATCAGAGCAACACGTTATTTAACAGAATTCCATTCCATTTGATGTTTTGTTAAATCTTTTGTGAAAGCCAAGAGAAAATTGTTAACTTTCCTAACATACATCAGTGAAACTATAAATCATGTGTAACTTTCCATAGTTCGCGTCGTGTCAAATTCATTCGACATTTTTACCCAAATATTGATATCGTCTTATTGCAATGGTAATAATAATCGTGACAATACGTATGTAGAAGATAAGATACATAAGCAAGGTTATGTACGATGTCTCGGTGAGGCCGCCTCGATTGCCGCCAGTTCATTGACATGTTTCTCGCGGTGACGACGCGTGCTTTGTAGTAAAACGTGTCGCGACGTTTTAAAGATTTTTATATTTGACATACATATCCATTGACACGTTCAATACGTAAGGATTTCAAGCCGTCAACGCCGAATATAACAAGGTACGTAACACACGTTCTTATGATATTTGCACCTCAAAGTTACCATTCAATAAATCCACTAGAAACTCGTGAAAACGCGGTATAGCATTAAACGGGGAATGATTCCACGCCCATGTTTTTTTTATAGCTATTACGTATATCATAAAATGGAATACAACATACGTTGATCATGATTTCAGCACAAACACACCTACATACCGCGGCGTATGTGCACAAATAATATTGCGTGTTCACTTGAAACTATGCGCAACGTTGAACTTCATAACGTCTCGAACAACATAGAAAACATTCGATTGCCTTGGAATTGTTTCAGACAGAATTGCGTGTCATTACGTACGATATTGTCTCTCGGTTATTTCAATGTAACCCTCAACATGTAACAGTCTTTTTTATTCAAGTTTCGTAAAATCGTTACGTGTAAAATAATGGAGAAGTTCGCGGAAATGTACAAAGCATTCCTCGCCAAAGGAGGTAAGTTTGAAACATAACAAAAAAAAAACGCAAACCCCCGATTAAGCGGTACATCCAGGAAATGATCGATTCAGGACGAGCGATTTATGATTAGCATGAAATTCCTTTCAATATCGCTTCAGATCCTCGTACGGAGAAATGGCTATTTGTAGAAACACCGGTACCGGCACTAATTCTGTCAAGCTTGTATATACTTGTCAGTATATGTGGGCCAAGATTTATGAAAAACAGGAAACCTCTGAATCTCAAGGCGCTCATCATTCCGTACAATTTTGCTTTAGTAGGACTATCATCGTTTATATTCTACGAGGTAAGGGCCTAGGCGATATATACAACTATATCGGGCAGTCGAAACAAAATGTACGCACGGAAATATTACCAAGAGAACAGTTCACTGTCGCGTCAAGTATTCATTGAAAAAAGGTGATCCACAGAAAAGCCTGCGTAGGTTCTGGAAAATTAATTTTCTGCTAGCTAAACGACTTGGCAATGATTGTTTTCTTTTTCTTATAAAAATTCGCAGATTCTAGCTACAGCAATTAAAGCAAATTACAGCCTTCGCTGTGAACCGGTGGATTATTCAAACAACCCGTTAGCTTTAAGAGTAAGTTATACGTCGCATTATGATATGTATTTGTGTTCCCAGAAATCATGTGTGTCAAAACGCTTATATTCTCTGGAAGGTTAGCTGATATCACTGATGGCTTTCGTAGAATACATAGATATATCTGTGAATTATTTTTTTTGAACCTTCAACCTTTTTGATACAGCTAACAAACGATAAAAAATATCAGATCAAAGGTGGAGTTTTTTTTTCGTCTGTCATATGATCATGGTTGGGTAAACACTAGAAATGTAACGAAAATCGAAGACTAAAAATGTGACTGAGTTCTTGCGAATACTACGTCTAACGAACATGAAGCTTCGATTGGACTGGCAGGACGTGGTGCGCTATCAACTTGTCACCACGTATAAAACCATATTATAGAGTAAAATGCCCCGCTCCACAACATGAATGTTTTAATGTATTTCCAGATGGCTAACGCTACTTGGTGGTTTTTCTTTTCAAAGTTCATCGAGCTTTTCGATACTGTGAGTGTTGAATAAGCATTTCGAAATACTCGTATCCTTTCCTCGTATAAATGAATTTACCATGCTTTCATCCTTTACAGATTTTTATGATATTGAGAGGCAAAACGAACCAGCTATCATTTTTACATGTTTACCACCATTCCACAATCATCCCCAACTACTGGTTGGCAGTTAGATTCGCACCTGGTGGACAGGGTATGTTATGTATATTTCTAGTAAAACATGGGAAAGTAGATATTATTCATATCCGACATACGCTGAACATGTAATTCCTACCTCAAATCAATAATAATAATAGTGATCTGTATTTTGCGAAGAAATTGAAACAATTCATAACATAATATCTAAATAATACAAGTATAAACTGTGCCGATATCAATTGAAGGAACCCATGAATCACGTAAATGTACAGCATACGAATTAAAGAATTAGCTTCTTAATTCACTCTATCGTGAATTCTCTTTATGAACTATCAATTCGCATAATGGTTTTATATTCTAGCATTTTTTGCCATGCTCCTGAACAGTTTCGTCCACGTACTTATGTACACGTATTATGGTTTGTCGGCGCTTGGTCCCGAGATGCGCAAATACCTATGGTGGAAAAAGTACATGACCCGTATTCAGTTGGTAAGTATCCTTATGGTAATCTAAGAAGCGGCATATTGAAACTTTTATCACATCGCGGATTCAATATTTCGCCAACATTTGGACTTGATGAATGCTACGTAACTTATTAAGCTTCACAGCGAGCTGGCTTCCGTATATTCCAACTGACTGAATTCCGTTATCTGATATTCAAGTCATCGATCATAACATGAGACAATTTTTTCATATACCAGACTCCTGAATTAACATATTAAACGTCGCCTGACAACTTCCTATTTTCATTATTACAGGATTTTTAACGTCTGAAAAAAAAACACTTTCGAAATTTCATCTATCATATCATGTGTTACAGGTACAATTCTGTCTGTTCTTCACGCATGGCGCTTACAACTATTTCCTGACGGACTGCGATTTCCCCGCAGGTCTGAATCTACTCGTGTTGGTTTACAGTACGTCTCTGATTGTGCTGTTCATGAATTTCTACATACGCGAATACATCCACAAACAAAACGAGAAGAAAACTAAATAACGTTGTCGTTGTTCGCGCGGCGTCATTGTCACATAGAGAATATACGGTTCATAAATTATTTGCTCACGTCCGAAATAATAAAGAAACACCGGTATTAAATGAATTACATGCAACTTGTTGGCTAATATTCGTCCCTCCCTGGACTCCTCCCTGAAATCGAGATATCGTATCCATCATGGGCATCCGTGTACATGTTGTAGGCAAAACGGTACCCAGCCAGAAAATCATTCGTCTCGCCAAATGCTTACCGTTACTTATGGAAACAAGAAAGAAATTCAAAATCCATTTTCATTTGCGATAAGGATAATAGAGATATTTTCACTCTAAACGAATAGTCTATTTCTACGATGTTCACATTGATGTAGTGTAACAAATTGCCCGCCTGGATTCGTGTCAGATCTTAACCGTCAAGTGCTGCCTCTAAAAATAACGTTGCCGGTGAATCTATGAACTGCATAATTACCTACTGTGGTATGCGAGTAATAAGTTAGTTCACATATTCACCGTCAACGATATGTATAGGGGCAGCACGTTACGGTTATGATTTGACACACATCGATATTCCTACTGTGGCATGCTAGTGACGAGGCCCTTTAGCTTATAAATCTGTATCTCTAGATAAATTCTACGCCGCTTTTAATGGAAGTCTTTCGGAATTAGCGTTATAGCATCCGTCCTAGATTTCATGAGGGAATATTTCATATATCTTTACCAAATGAAAAAAATATTTTTCCCAAACATTCTAGGGCCACCTTAAATAATTTGGGGGAGGGCTAGTCCCCCCTTGGAACCACCCTTTGAGGGAGAATAAGGTTCAGTGAAAGAGGAGACACTTTACTCGCAAACCTCTTATTGACGATCATGATCATTGATTCAGTTTAGGTGCAATGGAAATAGACTAACACGCATCTCAGCGACAAACAGACCATCACACAACATAAAAACTGAACACTGAATACTGTTTAACTTTTTTATTATCATTTCGTGGATCGATATACATTGAATATAAAATGGTGAGAAATAAGCGAAAAGCTAACTTACAACTGAAGCATTGAACTAAAATAACAGCAGCACATAACTAGACCTAGAGCTAGGAGACTAAACCAGGGCCTGCCTTCATAGATTTGCGCTCATTTCGTGAGTTGAGAGACATAGTCGTTCTCTCCAGAGTACCAGCTTAATATAATACCGGTATATTTCTCAAATACACTTATAAAAACTTAAGCGGTAGAAAACCCTCTTTAACTAGCATCAGCTATTTCATTCCAAGTCATCTCCAATTAACGTGTGCAACATATAAGATGTCATGAGAATACGCAACCATGGAAGATATGTATACTTATCACCGAGGAATGAACTATTAAAACATTCATTTTGAAGAGGAAAAAACATAACACAGCGAGTAACAACCTGGAGGTTTTCAAACACGCATAAACAAAAATTTTTCACTACATGTAAATTACGTGCCGATCATTAGCTCGGCTTATGATGAAATATTAAACGCGATTACGGCTCGTTCAGTTATGAATAATGAATATCGTTAATTCGACGACAGAAGTTAAAACAGTAAACTATCTATCATTCAATGCACATTAATTTGTTACAATTGTATAACTTAAACTCATTTTTCGCAATAGCACCATGATGTTTTCAATGCCGTACGTAGAATTAGTCTTCATCACATTTACTTCTTCAAAAGCTCATATAAAAAGCTGTCATTTCGTTGAACCTTACGCGATCTTCTTGTACAAATGATTTTACACACACACACACACGCAGCAGGTGCACACAATTTGACGAGCGGAACAAATAAATGACTATGAACGAAAACGCTTAAGACTCCGCCTGCTTATAACTGGTAGGCCAACAGGGTTTTTAGAAGTCTGACAAATTTTGAAAGTTGAAAATCTATTGCACCAAACGGTACAAATCTTCGGTTCAATTTTCCAAAATAAAGAGTAAATTATTGATGCAAAGGTTTTCAGGAGTTTCATTTCCCTTCTTCAGGCATAACACAAGTTAAAGTGATTAACGTATCTAGATAACTAATAATCCAAAAACGTTTGCAACAATAAATATGTATATATACTCATTAGAAATGAGATTTGTAATTTTGTTTCGCTACTATGGAAATTCAACTATTTGAACGGTCTACTCAAGATTGATTTTATGAAAAGTGCTTACTTTTGAAATTACCGGTAGGCCCCGATAGCAAACCCTGTGGTAATACTGTGCATTAAACACAGGCCGAAAAGAAGAAATGTCGGCCATTTCATTACAGGTTTCTTCGTCGAGACGAGCAGTTTACGTAACGAGTCTGCGGGAATCAATTGTACAACGAATATCGACAGAAAAGAAATGAAAATAGACGGTGACTTTTAGTGTCATATATAGATCCAGGCATAATATCCTTTTTATAATAATACCGGTTTAGATTTAACTAACAACGCACCCTGAAAATGTACACATTTATACCGAATTCGATAATAAGAACGCTTGAGGCAAAAACCGCTCCACCTTTAAACAAAAACAATATATATATATATGGTATACCAGCAAAATTCAAATATTCTAAATGAATTCGATAATAGTTGACTATATATAGTTAATGAAAAATTTTCCTTATTACATATATCAATCAAACACATCCAATCCCAACTGATGATAGAAACAACGTTATATTAAAACAACCAACGAACTAAAAAAAAAAAACAACCGTTATATTTGTATATGTATGCCTCGGGTAACGGGGCTTAGTTTATCAAGCTATCTTGACAAGTTCGGTAAGTTGCAGGTATAGGAAGCGTACATATCGAAACTACAGTCAATCTCGTGTAAGTCATAGCTTAGGGACCGTATGAATATGAACGACTTATGTGAGCCACGAGTCGTACATTTAAGTCGGATTTGAAACTTGTCTACAGAAACAGCGGGGCATCCTTTTTAAATGCAATCCTAGCGTGCGATATAGACGTTTAACTATGGCTTAGAGACAGAGTAAAGGTATTTTCATGGCGGAAAACAGGTTTTAGAAATTCGTACGACCTTGGAGATTATACGACCATACCGTAGGGTGAGGAATTACACGAGTTTGACTGTTTTCAATATTCAGCTGAACATACACGACAACACCAATTCGGTCCAATTGATCCAATAATCTTAACTCTAAACAAATCTAATATAATCGCCCGATTTCAATGCAATTCAATGAAATGGACAAATAATTGGTCGCAATATTCCATCTGAATTATCGGAAAATGTAAGTTCGCTCAAAAACCACCTAGAGTACCTCTATATATAATATACATGTAACATATCACCGCTGTTTTAAAAACAAGCAATCAATTCTTCTCGTCATGATATAATTAATATCTATAATAAATAACTAATAGTTATACATGTACTACACACATGTAAACACATATAATCATATATATATATATATATATATATATATATATATATATATATATATATATATATATATATATATATATATATATATATATATATATATGTATATATATATATATATATATATATATATATATATATATATATATATATATGTAAATATGTGGTGATGTTTTGTATCATACCTTACACTAACAAACAAATAAACGTCTTCATCCGTATAACTTAATAAGTGACAACAAAAAATTAAAACACTACTCTACTTTAGGGTTTCAATACAGTAGTTGATGGTCTGTTCATCGTGCAGAGCCATCAGCACGCATCAGATGTCAAAATTAATTCATTAAGTCAAAATAAGTTCATTTTCAATCGGGCTTTCGAATCGAAATATTATCATCAAACAGACGAATGACTTCGCAACGCACGGTTTGGTAACGTTTTCCCTGAAAATTGATTTATGAATGAGTAAAGATGTTTCCATCGCAAATTGAAATCTAGAAGAATCTAAAGCCATCGGTGCTATTAGCGAACCGGGTGGTTTCGTGCTTGCCACACCAGCCGTGCCGACACCCCATAACACGATTGATAATGCTGGTAATTCAATAAAGGATTTAAGTAGATATCCAACAGAATTTAAATGGCATCTTATTCATATCCCATACACCAATTCGGTTACAATTCCTACTCGCGAAAGCACGATTCTTTCTCGCGCAGGAGTTAAAAAATATTTTCTCAATATCAAACGGACACAACATCGATGATGTATTATTTCACACACGGAAAAAAAGAAAGAAACTCGAGCGTCTCTGTACAAAATGATCGTATAACGTTGCTGCCTATGTTGTTGTGATTGATCCAGACATTCATAGTCTCTAAAGAGCCCGTTTCTCTTGTATAAAATCATCTCAGTCATATTGCGCACATACGAATGCGATTTCTCAAGTAACCAATCGTTGAGAGACACACACTAAACCGGAATGTTAACCGTCCACACAGAGTTACTACCGATCTTCATTTCATCATCGCAAAATCGTTCTCATATAAACAGTCGATTGCACTATATTCTAAATATCTAAGAATCGAGTCTCGCGAGTTCCATCGTGTAAATACCGATACTTTCCATGTCGAACAACACGAAGTAGATTTGTTTCAGTGAACTGGACATGACTGTTACAAAGTAATTGCTGATTGCCTTCAAGATGATTTGTGCGGCTGTCTGTTTCGGGAAACCATTCCTGAAAATGAATTCGAAATGAATTGAAAGTGAACTAAAGAAGACGGGTTGGTAAGCATCGGGAATAGTAAGCGCACAGGATTCGGTTTGAATTGCTGACATCTGCCTTGCCATGAAAATCGCCTTGCCTTGAAAAATGCATCTCCAATCTACATGAATTAGAGATGAACAGGTTGATGACACTTATCAAAGAAATTGGGATCGTTCATCTGCTACAAACGCATAAAATCTCGAGTTATCAACCCCTTCCCCCGTGCATCTAATAACATTTTTTGTAAAATCTTGTTGTCTGAAGCTGTAAGTCATGACTTGTTAGATAACATCGAAGCAAATAGCCAAGATCAAAGAAAGGAGTCATCGTAGCACATACGTACAATCACTTCAGTAAACTCCTTTGTGCATTTGGGCGTATGTAATAAATGCACGATCCCAGATTTGAAGCCCCAGTAACCAACAAAGAACCAACATTTCAAGTGTCACATAATATTCACAATATAGAAATGGTAAGTTTACATTTCGTTACAACGCAGTGGAACCGACTTGAATGCGTTAACCGTTATTGTGTCAACAGGAGATGCAAATCATCATGTTAGTTCCAGTACTCTTCGATATGTTTCCTAAAGCAGAAAATTCTTCAACTTGAACCACCATTTCTCATCGCAAAAGATGAGTTGATTCAATTAATAGTAGGTAGACTAGGTAACATATTCTTTAATGAAAAGCATCTCACAGATTCTATATAATTTGTTATATCTAATGGTTCCGGTGCATTTAAGAAGTTAACAAACGAACAGTAAGACAAATTTCCGTAAAATCATTACAGTTTTTCCGTGCCTATACAAAGTGATCTCGGCAATTGTTGTTAGTTAAGTTAAGTTAAGTTTATTTACTCCACAATTATACAATTGCACAGAGCACAAAATTAATTTACAATAGACATTGCAACATTTAACATTAGAAATGTATTAAACATTTGCGTATATACAACGCCAATTTTTTAAGAGTTTGGCAATTTGAGTTAAACAAATCATACAACTTTACGTTATTGGGGAATCTCCAATAACGCTCCGGGATATATCTAGCTCTGGATTCCTGGAAGTACGGGCAGACGAGTAAAAAGTGATATTCATCCCCCACCGCCCCTAAATCACACTTTTGGCACAGCCTATTGGCACGGGCAATTCCACGCCACCGCCCAACTTCCACCGGTAGCCTGTGAGCTGAGCATCTAAATCTACATAAAGTTAACCGGTCCCTA